>NC_141552.1:60712500-60862500 GCF_021556685.1 Rattus norvegicus | reverse complement strand
GTTCTTCTGTTTCTTCTATTAGAGCAGCGGTTCGCAACCTCTGGGCTATAAACTCTTTGGGGATCAAACGACTCTTTCACAGGGGTCACCTAGGACCATCAAAAAAAAAACACACAGATATTTACACTGTGGTTCATAAAAGTTGTAAAATTACAGTTATGAAGAGTTATGAAGTAGCAGCAAAAATAATTTTATGGTTGGAGGTTACCACAAAATGAGGAACTGTGTTGAAGGATCTCACTCGGCATTAGGAAGGTTGAGATGTGCTGCTCTAGGGAGTGATTCCTGAGCTCAAGGACAAGCGCCCAGTGCTGCGAGCATTGTGTAATTGTGGAATTTCCAGAGGAAAACATAACTCATGTCCTTCTGCTCCTAGAATTCGTTCTTTCCCTGGGGACCACCAGGGTCTTTCTCTATCTGAGAATCGCACAATCCCTCGAGCAAAGGACTTCCTCTTCTTATCTGTGGCATTGGGTCTTCTAGTTTGTTCCCATTATTTTGACCTGGAACTGCCCTCAAGACCAGCCTTACATGGTTAGTGTCCTATATCTGGCAAGCCTTTGTCCAGCTTCTCAAGGAGAAGGGATAGATGGATCACATCATTCTTGTTAATGATGTCCCTGGGTCAGTGCACTGTTACTTTCTGCGAGTAGAGAAGGTTTTTTTTTTGAAGGCACTTTCTGAAGATGGTAACTCACTGTATTGGTTACTTTTTTTTCATTTTTGTGACAAAATAACTGACAAGGAGCAACTTAAGGAAGGAACGGTCTATGCTGGCTCACAGTTTGAGGGGACACAGTCCATCATGGTGGGAAAGTCATGGCGGCAGGAACATGAGGCAGCTGGTCGCATAGCGTACACAATCAGGCAGCAGAGAGAGATGGATGCTAGCTTGGCTCATCTTCTCCTTTTATTCATTCTTGGACCCCAGTCCAGAGATAATATTGCCCACATTCCCACCTTAGCTAAACCCTCTGGAAACACCTTCATAAACACACCCAGAAGTGTGTTTCCACAGTTGTCAAAGTTGTCAGTGAACTTAACCATCACAGTTACCAAAGGAGAAGATTTCCCAAACTGAGCAACGATCAAAACACTGAGAATCTGCAAATGTACAGTTGGTTAGTATCCATGACTCTTGAGCATGGATCACAGTGTGCAGAAGTGACTTTCCTTCTAGAGTGGGGATTCCCTCTGAAACATCCCCACCAAGTGGCCATCTTGGTTACTGCCAGGTGACTCTGGACAAGACTGTGTTCCCTCCGGTGCACTTGATCTGAGCACTTGTTTTTCTTTCCCACCAGGAGCCACATGCAGTCACTTTGATGCTGGAACACAACGGCTGTTCCAAGTAGATGATGCCCGTCATCATCTCAAATCTTCCTTAGACAAAGTAGAACATATTTACTCTAGTGTTGAGTTCCTCCATGAGCCACATGCCCAAAAGTCCCAACACCACTGAAACAATGATGCTGCAGGTGCTGGGTAGCATTTTGACATAGTGAATGTCACAGGGTAATTCACTGAGCATAGAGAGCTCATACATCACTGTGATCCTGACCCAGTGCTTAACATAAGGACAGGTTGATACCAGACATAACATAATCTGAGAGATTTGAGGTCAACGTTGCTGAGAACATGTGCCTTTCAAACACCCCGGGGATGATGAATGGTTTGTATATTCAACTATAAACTTATGAATGTTATATTTTGTATAATTCTTTATTCTACACAGTGAGGAATAGAAAGACAGGGGTGCTCCCACAGCAAAGAGCCTGTCACATGAGCGTGGACCTGAGTGCAGGTCTCCAGAACCTCCAGAAGCTTTCAGCAAGATGGCATGTGTTGGTAGATCCTGCGCTGGGTAGGCAGAGATAGGTGCTTCCCTGAGTCTCACTGGTCAGTCAGCCCAGCCAAACTAAGGAGCTCTAGCTTAAGTGAGAGACATCTCCACACAAAACAATGCAGAGAAGGATTGAAGGGGACCTGGACATTGATCTCTGACTTCCACAGACATGCACACACACGTGCTTGTGCAGACTTACGTGTGCATGCATGCACACAAACACACAGACACATGCACAACAAGACAAATAGACACACATACACTACACCCTCCACTACCCACAAAAATCGAAAATTCCAGATGTTATAGGTACTTTTATATCATTTTAGTTTTTGCTCTAAACTGTAATACATATGAAGAGTTGTCCAAAATATAAGTGGGTTAATAATTGTGCAACCGTGCGCGCGCTCTCTCTCTCCTCTCTCTCTCTCTTCCCACAAAAATACTTTTGTGGAATCCAATTTGAAGGGCTAAATAAATGGCCCAGTGATTTAGAGAGCATTTGCTGTTTTTGTAGACCCAAGTTCAATCCCCAACACCCACATTGGGCAGGTCACAACCACATGTAACTCCAGCTCCAGGGGACCCAACACCTTTTTCTGCAGGCACCCATACACATGTGTGTACAACACACACACACACACACACACACACAGAGTCTCTCTCTCTCTCTCTCTCTCTCTCTCTCTCTCTCTCTCTCTCTCTCGCACAGACACCCACAAGTGAAAATAAAATATTTTTTAAAATGATAATGGACTTTGCACTGAGTTGATTCATTTACACTTAATGTAAATATCAGTGTATTTAATTTAAACCCACTGTCTGTTTGGATCTTTGCTATGACTTTCCTACTTTCTAACCTTCCCCTGAATGAGTTTCTTTTGTCCTATGTTCCATTTGTTCTGTCATTATGTTGACATTTCTGAGTTATTTGAACTTCTTTTAATGATTGTGGAGAAGCTTGTCAAAGTTCATCATGGCCTGGAATGCCATGTGTATGTGTGCACATGCATGTGCATACATCTGTGCATGTGTGTGTGCAAGCAGTCATTTATACACATGTGTACTGTCCACATGCATGTGTTTGTGTGCACACATGTGTTCATGTATGTAAGTGCTGGTGGGTAGGAGCTACAACATAAAAGTAGAGGTCAGAGGGCAGCCTCCATTGTCATTCTCACCTTCCACCCTGCCGGAGACATGATCTATTTATTGTTCATCTGATGTGTACTCTAGGCTGGCTAGCCCAAGAACTTCAAGAATTCCCCACTTCCCATCTCTCAGTGGGAGAATCATAGTTGCGCCTATGCACCACCTCATCTGGTCTTGTGTGGATCCCAGAGATCCAAACTCGGGTTCTCAGACTTCTATATGTCATGATGGGGTTTTTGTTGTTGTTGTTTTTACAACTCGACCCAAACCTAGTTAATACCTGGGAAGAGAGGGACTCAATGAGGAATCACCTCTATAAGATTGGCCTGTGGGCCCATCTTTGGGGGCATTTTCTTGATTGTTGACTGTTTATGGGAGGACCTAGCCCACTGTGGGCAGTGTTATCCCCTAGGCAGGTGAACCTGGGCTACATAAGAAGATAGTTAAGCTGAGTAAAGCCAGAGGAGGCAAGCCAGTAAGTGGCACTCCTCCATGGTCTCTGCTTCAGTTCCTACCTCCAGGTGACTGCTTTTGGTCCTGAGGTTTATCACAGGACAACCAGAAGCAAACTAGGCCACTCCGCCAAGGCTGTGTCCACAGGGTCAACTGCGTGTTCTTGTTTCACGATCTTACAAGAAGTTTGGTCCTAATGGCTTGTCCATGGCTTCCGGAAAGAACATCCTTAAGCCTTTTTAAAACCCCTTGTGGTAAAAAATTAGTTGATGCCCTTGTAAGTTGTTTTGCTGGCATTAAAATGAAATCTTTGAAATTATATGTTGCTAGACTAGTCCCTGTTCTCCCCTTCGGCGCCATGTTTTGGAGAAAACTCAAAGATCCGTATCTCCCAAAGATTGTGTTTGTTCTGATTTCTTATGACACCTGATATGGAACCAGGAGTCCTTAGCTTGCAAGGCATATGTTCTACAACCACCTACACCCCCAGCCCATTCTGTAGGCTTTTCTACGTGTCTAAATAGAACAGTCATTAAGCCAACATTCACTGACATGTCCATGTCCCATGCCTTTTGGCTATGGGAATTAAGGTTCTCTGCCACTGAGCCATCTCTCCAGCCCCCAGTTCTGAACCCAGATACAAGGGAAATAAAAGAAACATGGTATCTGCTGTCAGTGAGCTTAGGGTCCAGGCAGGGAGAAAGGCCAATAAGTCAGCAATTAGCAAGCAAACAAGGCCAGCATGAGAAGCCTTTCACAACTGGCGTTAATCATATAATATGGCTTCACCTTGCTCCGTGAGTTTGTCAAATCACTGGCTGGAGTGCAGAGTTACTATGTTTACACATTCTGGTTACCAGTGTGGGCAGCCCCTCAGAACACAGACACAGGCCTGTGAGGCTTAGCTATTTATTAGATCATTGTGTTGATTCCTGGTGACCTCCATCTATCTCTCTCTCTCTATCTCTCTCTCTCCGTGTGTGTGTGTGTGTGTGTGTGTGTGTGTGTGTGTGTGTGTGTGTATTTGCACACATGTGCACTCAGGTACATGTAAACATATATGTAGGTCAGAGGTTAGGAGCAAGCATCTTCCTCTCTCACTCTCTACCTTTTCTTTTTTTTGACAAGGTCTGTCACTGAACTTGAAGGTCTTCAAATTTGGCTAAACTGGATGGCCAATGAGCTTCAGGGGTCTACCTGTAACACACACACACACACACACACACACACACACACACACACACACCCTGAAGACTGGCATTATAGACCCGCACCACCACACTCAGCTTTTTACACTAGCCCATCAGCTTTTAATCCCCTGCCTTTTCCATCAATGGTTTGCTAAGGACTCAC
This sequence comes from Rattus norvegicus, assembly GCF_021556685.1. Lineage (NCBI taxonomy): Eukaryota > Metazoa > Chordata > Mammalia > Rodentia > Muridae > Rattus > Rattus norvegicus. Next base: position 60,857,696 of record NC_141552.1, on the reverse strand, counting down.
TGTAGGCTGAAGGCTGTGGGACATCCATGTGCTTTTTACATGAATCCTGGGAACCCAAACATGGGGTCATCCCGCTTGAGAGAGTGGGGCTCCTGGTGCTCAAAAGCCTCTCTAGGAATATCTCACTGATGGAGGCATTTATGGTGTCAGGGATGTTTGTAGATGGAATCCCAATCTGGATTCATTTGTGATGAGGGGAGGTATCCTTTCTTTAAGGTTGGTGACCACTTGTACTGTTGCATTCTGGTTTTCCAAGCTTCGTCTATGGATTCCTCCTAGGAACCTTTGCTGTGATTTGAGGTAATAATTTTCCTGGATTTTAACCAAGTAGCTGGACCACAGCTGAATGATGAAATGGCCTGCGATCTCAATGGGATGAAGATTCTGTGGGGGCGGGTGCTTGTCGTAAATAGATGTGAGGGGGGACCATCTGAACAGGAAAGAACCTCTGAGGAGTGGTCACTCCCTGCACTACTCACTGTGCCCCACTTCTCAGCCTGCCTGTGCCTGTCCACCCTATCCCCTGGGGCTTGTTCCTGACGTTTAAAGTCATGGTTGTGGATATTCTTACTCAACTGGGGACAGCAAGGGTGGGGGAAGAAAGCTTGGGTGTTTGTATCAAAGCTGGAGTGAGAAGTGTGGGCCTCCAAAGTTGTGTTTTCCCTCCCTACTGAGGTAGTTCCAAGTCACCACAACAGGACCCAAGGACTCCAGGACGCACAATCAGATGCCGCCTGCTTGATTCTGAACTCACGTCGGAGTGAGGTGACCGAAGAATCCAGAAGTGACTACACTCCTAGGGGCAATGGCTATCGGTACATAACCCGGGTGTTAGAAGTGTGTGTCGGGGGACGGTGTTAGGTGTTAGATGTATGTTTATATCTGTCATTTGAGGCTGTTGGGGTCAGGGTAGAAGTCAAGAAAACTCATTTCACCTGGGTTCGGTCCCCAGCTCCAAAAAAAAGAACCAAAAAAAAAAAAAAAAAAACCATTTCAGGTATGGAGGCTTAAAAATGAGAGCTCTATTTTCTGAGCACGCAGGGAGGCAGTCAGTTCAAGATCTGAACAGCATCCCCTAAGAGAAACTGCATTCCATGTTTGTAGAATGGGAACGCAAAGCATGGGGTGGTGGTGGAGGGAAAGCTCTTGCATTGACCAATCACACTTTGACACAAGGGGTTAAGCAAAGAAGTTAACATTGGTGACTGAGCCTTTCCCGGGTCACCTGGTTCCAGGGTCCTGAGTCAGCTTTTGCAGTCAGGTCCCCTCCTGGACGCTGACCTGGCATTTAGGATAATAAGGGAACAAGGAGAGGGTGAGCTGCACACAGTCAATTACGTCAAGACGAGTAGCACAGGTATGACTTGTGTGCCCTAGTGTGGATGACGGGATAGCAGCATCTTCCCTCTATATATCCCTTAGTGGTTAACAGACCAGCATGAAGCATGTGAACGAGCAGGACAGGAGTTGGTTCTGGGGCCTGGGAACATGAACTCAGTTTTGACCCTGTCAGCAAGGTGGAACTCGTTCCTGAGATAATTCGACATGCAGTACAGAGTCTAGAGCAGGGCCCCAGTAGATAACTCCTAACTTCAGAAACCTCCTCTTTCCCGGCAAGTCAGATCAGACGCAAAGATCACCCCGACTTACATCTGTTTCATGTGGATAACAACTGCTTTTGGCGGAGACCGCATGTGTGAACTTTGCCTCTGTGGGCTAAATACCTCTGCTAATCCACAAATAAAGCCATGGTGACTGGGTGGGACAAGCCTCTGCAGTTAAACAGCAACTAACTGTTCGCCAGCTCGCCAGCTCGCCAGCTTTTAATCCCCTGCCTTTTCCACTGGCAGTTTACTGAGGCCCCATTGTAGGGGGAAGGTTGTGCAACCGCTGTCCCTCCTTGTCCAAGTGTGTGAGAGAGCAAGGCGTGCACTCACATACAGCAGCCATGCTGCACCAACGTCACAAATCAGGACAGGGGTGTTGGTGGGAGGCCAGCCTGAAGACCTCCAGTTCTATTCTGATTTAGCCACTTGGAGACCAACAAGGCTTTTCCACCTGCCTAGCCTCACTTCCTGTGAGCACAAGAAAACAGCAACACACACACACACACACATTTTCTGCCTACATGTTCAGGTGCTTCTCTCTTCTTAGTCTCTGCCTTATGGTTTTTGAATTTTACATCTATTGCTTCTCCTTCCAAGAACATGGGGAAAGAATTAGAATTCCACCCAGGGCAGAGGAAGGAGATGGGATGGACACCTTGCTAGCCTTTTGTGTGTGTGTGTGTGTGTGTGTGTGTGTGTGTGTGTGTGTGTGTGATGGAGATGGGGAAGTAGATTAGAAGCTCCTTCTGTGTCACACAGCATGCTGGAGTAGCCATTTGCCAGCCCCCAATGGAATTATAATTCCACCGGTGGTATTTTAGCCAGAGGTAGATTCATAACCTGCCTCTTGGCCAGTCTCTGTAGGGCAGCCTTAAAACCAGTAAATTTTGAAAAGCTCCAAGAAGTCATCCGGGACAAATAGGGAACCCCATCCCAGTTTTTAGAACGCCTCACAAAGGCTTGATTGCAGTACACTAATCTGGACCCTGAAAAGCCAGAAGCTAAGCAACTTCTGGTGACCTACTTCTCCTCCCGAGAGCTACCCCAACATAAAGGCCAAACTTGGAAAGCTGGAGAGGGGGCCCCTAACTCCACAGGCTGAAGTTTTGGCCTCCAACGTGTGCCATGAGAGAGATGAGAAGACCCGCAGAGAAGAGGAGTAGAGGCCAGCCGTGAGCACAGGAAGAGAGAGGGAGGAAGAGAATGGGGAGAGAGTGAGGGCAGAAAGGCAAGAGCAAGAGAGAGCAGAGAGGGCAAGCAGCCCTTTCATAGTGAGTCAGGGATACCTGGCTGTTGCCAGGTAGCTGGGGCAGAGCTTAGACAGAATGATAACAAATGGGTTGTGGCCACTGAAAAGAAACTGTGACTTCTCTGTCTTGGAAGTTCTGGGCATAGACTGTTTTTTCACTGGTCCCTGGGGAGATGAAGATCATTGCTCAGGGAATTGTACTGGGTTTCTCTAAGATGGCATTGTCTTTATTGTATCATTGGTCTTCAGAGCTAAGTTTGACATGAAATATTCTCTCTCTCTCTCTCTCTCTCTCTCTCTCTCTCTCTCTCTCTCTCTCTCTCTCTGCTTCTGATGTGATCATGGCCATGGATTCACCACCATGACAGACTTTACCCTCAGACAGACAGCCAGAATGAGTCCTTCCTTCCTCCCTCCCTCCCTCTCTCCTTCCATTTATCCTTCCCTCTCCCCCTCCCTTCCTCCCTCCCTCCCTCCCTCTCTTCCTCCCTCCCTCCCTCCCTTTCTCCAGCCACGTTGTCAGATGTTTTCCACAGGCGTCAATGGGTAACCAGCACAAACGCATGCCTTACCTTGTTCCCATTTCAAAAGCATCTTTTGTCTCAGGAGTTCTTTCTGTCTCAACAAAAGCTCCTGCTCCGTCCTTCTCGATGCCCCACCCAACTCTTTCTGATATCTGAACACTGAGGAAATAATGCTGTATTGAGGAAAACCAAACCCCGATCCCACTTTTCTCTGGTAGCCATGGCTCCAGGCCAACAGGAGGCATCATGCCTTTGTCTCCAGAAGGGAGACGAAACCTGCCACGGAATAATGAGGGAGAAGCCATTTCAAAATTTGGGAGCCCAGCCGAGTACCAAAACTTTGTCAGACCATAAGCCAGATGTTCCCGGAAAACTTTTCCACCCATTTTTTTTTTTTATTTCTGCCTTGAAGGAGAAGTTTTCATTCATAAAGAAAACAGTGAGCAGAAGTCGTTATGGCAAACCATCGGCTCATGGTTCATGGTTGTTTAAAATGAGCCCATTTGAAAATAATCAAAGACGTGCATGAGGATTTATAACAGAAGTTGTTCCTCTTAGTGGCATTTATCATATGTACAGTGTAGAAACAGCCCCAGTGGATTACCATAAAGAACTTGTTATATAAACAACAGTGCTTCTGTTTGATGGACGGCTATGTGGCCATTAAAAAAGTGCATTGTTGAAGAATATCTAATGACCGGAGAAAATGTTGGCAATATATTTAAAGCAAGAAAACCATGTTACAAAATAGCATATATGGCGAGATCATATTTTACGTCTTTAGAACCCAGGCGATCTGACGGACTCAAACTCCCAGGACTCTCTGGGTCAAGTCCCAAGATACCTGGAGTCCTTTCCACAGCTCTACCTGGCATGGCTTCCTTCAAGCCCTGAGTTTAAGGTAAAACTTCTTCACCTCGCACACCTTTTTGCAAAACAGAATTTGTAGGTACAAAGCCAACCATGCTGCTGTCCCTCCTGGCTTTGGTGTTTGTGCGTTGGGATGAGACTCATGAAGGCCACAGAAGAGGTGTTGGCCGGCGATTGTAACATGAATGGAAAAGTGACACCGGTTCACTATGCCAGGATACAGAGGTCCTTCTGGATACAGAGGACCACGCAGATATAATTAGGGGTCTAAATGGCCTTGGGTTAGTGTGGCTCGAACCCAATGACATGTTTCTTCATAAGGGTCTGAAGTGGGGAGGAAGAGATAGCTCAGAAGTTCACAACGCTCCTTGCTTTGACAGAGGACCGGAGTTCAGTGCCCAACACCTACATGGTGGCTCAGAAGCATCTATAACTCCAGTTTTAGGGTTTCTGATTTCTAATGACCTCTTCTGACCTCTGTAGATACTGCATGCATATAGCACACATACATACATGTAGGCAAAACACCAATATAATAATATAATAATAATAATATAATAATAATGATGATGATGATAATGATAATGATAAATGTAAAGAGAAGACAGAGTTAGACACAGAGCAAAGGGCACACAGGGTAGAGGCAGAGATTAGACACAGTGCCTCAGTCTGATTCCTGGAACCAGCATCTTGGAAGAGGCAGGGCAATACCTTCTCTTAGAACCTTCGGAGGGGCCACAGCCCTGCCATCATGTTAATTACAGACTGTAAGAGGATTATCCTGGATGTTTATGCTACCTGGCTTGCAGCGATATGGGAGCCCCGGAAACTCACAAAATCACCTTAGCACAGATAGCAGAAAAAAACAGCCCTACCTCCTTTAGTCTCGGCCACCACCTGGATACATTCCTAAGTGTCCTCAGTGCTCTCGGCTCCCTCCCTTCTGTTCGTACATTCCTCTTCTCCCTCTATTCTGAAGTTACCATTTCCCAACCCTCCATGCTTTGAGCTTATATCACCCACATCTTCCCCCACCTCAGCAAGGGCCTGCCTCCTTCCAGCAGCAAAGAATGGGAGCTCTGGACTCCCCACTCGGTTCTGTGAATCAGCCCAACATCCGGGCCTTCAACAAGTCTTGGTAGCCACTGCCTGACCATTTCCACCCACCTCCATGGCTGCTCTCCTGTCCCGAGCCGCCACCTACCTGCCTGGGTGGTAGCTACTTTCCACAACTCCCGGAATTCCACCATGACATCCTTATACTCCTGTGGTGATTGGCTTCACCTGTCAACTGGACGTAACCCAGTCACCCCGGAAGATTACTGAGATAAGGTTGGCCTGAGAACATGTCTTTGGGGGACTGTCTTGATTTTGTTAGTTGATGGGGAAGACTCGACCTCCACTCCCTTGGTTTGGACTGAGTGCTTAAGTGCAAACATTTCTCTCTGTTCTTCAATGTGGCTGCAGACTGCAGGCTTCAGGCTCCCATCACTGTGATCCCACTGCTGTACAGGCCACCACCGCTGGGCAGGACCTGAAACCAAAATCATGAACCGAGATCAACCCTTTCTCTCCTAAGTTGTTGTTCTGTCAGAGTGTTTTGTCACTGAGTAAAAAGCACAGTGCCAGGTGTGGGATACCTTCCCTCAAGGTGTTGGTCAGAGGCATCCTGGAGCCCCCCTTCCCCCCCCAAAAAAAAACAATACAGGCTGTTAGCGTTGCTCTTGGTTGCCCACTAGAACTTGAAGATACCATATATGTTGGTCATGGGACATGAGGAAATTAACAGCAAGAACACTTCCTGGAACGCAGGAAGCACCCAATAAGATGCAGGCAGAACGTATGAACCCATAGGTTAACCATTCAACACTTCCAGTTTATATGTATATGTATAATATATATATGCATGAATATATTATTATATATTATTAATATCCATGACTCCAGATCCAGTGAGGACTAAGTACTGTCCTCATCTATGGGTAGAGAGATGTGCCAACACTCCCATTTTAACTACCTCCTATGTTGGGGCTTGCGTGACCAAGTCCCCTTCCTTGGTTGGAATTGGTCTGTTTCTATGCACTAATGTTTCACTCCTATGTACCCAAAGCCTTTGGAACCTCTGATATGGTAAGCTATGAATCATCTATAAGAAACTTCTTTTAGTTGACTCAAACTTTCGTTATCTAGAGTACCTGGTACTCTAGATATTCTTGTCCCATATAACCTGCTATGGTTTATAAACTCCTGTTATGTGCCATAACTTAAGTAACCAAGCCCTTCAAATCACCAGCAACAAAGAGACCATAAATGGTTGGGACACTCCAGAATAAATTATAGAGTCTCCGTCAGGGTGGGGAAATAGCTTGGGGCAGGGATAAAGTGTTTGCTGTGTAAACGTAAGGACCTAAGGCATGCCAAGTGCGGCTCTGGAACCCCAACATGTGCAGGATAGAGAGAAGAGATACTGGGGGGCTAATGGCCAGTCGGTCTGACTAGGTGACAAGTTCTGGATCAATAAGAGACTTTGTCTCAAAAACATGACCGGTGAATGAGGAGAATGACCACAAAATCAATCTCTAGCCTCCAGCACACACACACACACACACACACACACACACACACACACACACACACGAGACACGTGAGACACGTGAGACACGTGAGACACATGAGACACGTGAGACACGTGAGACACATGAGACACGTGAGACACGTGAGACACGTGAGACACATGAGACACGTGAGACACGTGAGACACGTGAGACACGTGAGACACGTGAGACACATGAGACACGTGAGACACATGAGACACGTGAGACATGTGAGACACATGAGACACGTGAGACATGTGAGACACATGAGACACGTGAGACATGTGAGACACGTGAGACATGTGAGACACGTGAGACATGTGAGACACGAGAACAGAGTTAGATGCAAACCCAAGAGGTTTATTTTTCTAGTGCGTTAGGGATGACCCTCAATCTAGAAGGTGACCCCAAAGGGCTATAACGGGCAGTTTTTATACTTTCTAGGAGTACAGGTTTTATCAGCAAGGTTACAGTTTAAACTTATTGGCTAAGCATACCGACCTTTGAATCTATTGGCCAGCAAGCATAGTCATGCATTTGAACTCTACCTGGCACCAGAGGGTTAGGTGACTATCAGTCCATTCTGCAGTTTTTCAAGAATGTCCCTGCTCCTCCCAAGAACTTCGGGTGGAGAATGGAACTTGGCCTAACCTTGACCCAAGGAGGAAGCTGGTATTTGGCCTAATCTTGACCTGAGGGGGTGGGTATAAGGCTGGCAAAAGCCTCTAGGGTCCTTCAGAGAAAAAGCTGATGTTTGAGTCTTGGGTTGTAACCAAAAAAGAGAGTGTGTGTGTGTGTGTGTGTGTGTGTGTGTGTGTGGTGTGTGTGTGTTGGGGGTAGCAGGACAGCAGAGAGTAAGAGTATGGATTTGAAACAAAGTGTTCAATAGGAACTGGGACAGAGACAAGAGTCTTCCTAGAGATGGGGGTCTCAATACAAAGGAGTTTCAGTGAGTCTGACGTAGCTGGGTCCCTCGGGAAACATCTGTACCCTAGCTGCAAATAAGCCAGGCCTGAGCACAGAAGCACCTTCAGATGGACTCTGAGTGGTACCTACGTAGTTCCCTGGGAAATGCCACCTGATCTCTTCACACACCAACTTTGCAGGAAGCCAAGGAGCTTGGCCACCTCATGGTGCATGCACTGTTAACGCTGTGTTTTACGGCCACAGTTTCCAAGGGGAAAGAGCATTTAGCTGTGCTTGGGGTTAGGGAAACACATGCTATGTATCGATGTGTGCATAACTACAATGACTAAAAATACTCCTGGGGTAAAATGACCCTTTGCAGTCAGCAGAGGGAGGAAACTGAAGTAATTTGCTAGTGGAAATCCATTCATGTCAACTCTTGGTGTTCCAATGCAGCCAGTTAGAAGCTGCTTGTTATTCAGAGCTCACTCTGCTTCCTGCCCCACATTATTTCCCCCTCAGCCTGAGAAAGGAGGCTCCAGAAGAGCCTCCGGGGGCAGAGCTGTGACATCAAGACAATAGAGCAGGACAAGTAAGCTCACTGGCACCTACCCTCTTTCCAGTGCTGATTTTGCCACCCTTGACATACTTCCGTGGGCGTGTCAAGGTGATAGGCCATCCCACCCTCCTCCACTCAATCACCCTTGAAATTAGAATGAGACCGTAGCAAGATTTTTTTTTTAAATGGAAGCTTTATTGATGTATATAATTCGCCTATTGAGCAATCTATTCATTCTGCTCGTTCAAATTCAGTGACTCCCAATCACAAAGTTACGCAACCACAATTGCATTTCATCACCCCGGAAAGGAATACTGTACTCACCAGTCGTCACCCCTCCCCTCAGCTCCCCTTCCAGCCCCCCAGCTCCTAGACACCACCCAGGTGCTTTCTTTCTTGGGAGATTTGTCTATTCTGGCAAATTCTACAAGTGAAATCACTCAGCAGGTTGTTTTTCCATGTCTGGCCTCTTGAACTGGCTACTGAGGGCGTGAGGAGGATGTTTTTTATGATCCGTCCTTGTGGTAGCACACACCGGCCGTTCACTGCTTTTTGTGGCTGTAATGTATCCAATTAAGTGAACACAAAACACTCCCATATTCGTCACTCACCATTCTGGGTATTTCCAGTTTGGAGCTGCTAAGAAACCTGCCCCTGTAAACGTTCCTGTGAACGTTTTACAAATACAATCTTTTGTTTATCCTCGAACACACGACAATCCTCCTGCCTCTTCTTCTTCCCGAGGGCTGGGATTGCAGACTTGTGCCACCATACCTGGCTCTACACGTGTAAGTTTGGGTGGATGGAGTGTCTGTCAGGAGTCCAGGCACTGTCTCATCTCAGCCAGGATCCAGGTCTCCTCAGCTCTGACTACAAAGTCTGTGCTTCTCATCTTGTTTAGAAGTTTGAAATGGGAAGTCATGGGGCGAGACAGATGCCTCGGTGGTTAAGAGCGCTTCCTATGCAAGCTTGGAGACCTGAGCTCAGCTCTTCAGCAGCCACAGAAAAAGACCAGGTGGGCCACATACATCTGAATAGGAGGCAGGTGGAGATTGAGGCAGGAGGATACCTAGCTGCTAGCATAATTCCCAGTTCGGTATAAGATGTTGTCAAAAAGGAATAAGGTGGAGGGTTATGGAGCAGAGCACTTGATGTCCTCCTACGGCCCCTGTGAACATGTTCACAGGTTGCATACACTTGCATACATGTGTATACAAACACCATACTTACATGCATACATACACACACGCTCATTACTGCAAGCGAACCAGTCTCGTAAGACGAGTTGTGACATCTCTCAGCTGATCGAGTAGCCTGTTTGGAAACCACCACCTCCAAACATATGGCCCATGAGAGAAAATATTTGTGCAGGTGGAAGGAGCCTCTCCGACCCTGTCAGGAAGTGTTGGCAGGTGTTGCTCTGTAAGAGCATCTAGAAGCAATCAGGCTTTCACTTGAGGAAGACGCTGTGGTCTGAATACTCGCGTTGCCTCCGAAATCAGATGCTGAAATCCTCATGCGACTCGATGGTATTAAAGGCGGGGTTCTGGGGTGACTCGGTCATCAGCATTAATGGTTTCCTCATAAGGAAAGCTTGTTCCCAGAATACCCTTGGCAGGGAATAAGGAGGCAAAGTTTAGAACAGAGGCAGAAGGAACACCCATTCAAAGCCTGCCCCACATGTGGCCCATACATACACAGCCACCAAACTAGATAAGATGGATGAAGCAAAGAAGTGCAGGCCGACAGGAGCTGGATGTAGATCTCTCCTGAGAGACACAGGCAGAATACAGCAAATACATAGGCGAATGCCAGCAGCAAACCACTGAACTGAGAACGGGACCCCCATTGAAGGAATCAGAGAAAGGACTGAAAGAGCTTGAAGGGGCTTGAGACCCCATATGAACAACAATGCCAACCAACCAGAGCTACCAGGGACTAAGCCACTACCCAAAGACTATACATGGACTGACCCTGGGCTCCAACCTCATAGGTAGCAATGAATAGCCTAGTAAGAGCACCAGTGGAAGGGGAAGCCCTTGGTCCTGACAAGACTGAACCCCCAGAGAACGTGATTGTTGCGTGGAGGGCGGTAATGGGGGGGGTTGGGGAGGGGAAGCCCACATAGAAGGGGAAGGAGAGGAGTTAGGGGGATGTTGGCCCGGAAACCGGGAAGGGGAATAACAATCGAAATGTAAATAAGAAATACTCAAGTTAATAAAGATTAAAAAAAAAAAGAAAGAAAGAAAAAAGGAAAGCTTGTTCCCATCACATGAAACCCAGCAAGCAGACAATATCTATCTGTAAACCCGGAAGTTATGCTAACTCTCTGACCTGGGACTTTCACCTTTTACTGTTTTGGGTTTGTGTTCAGTAGCCTGAGATAATTGGTCCAGTAACCTGAAGAGAACTAAAGGATATACCAGGGAAAGAGGGTGGGGTGCGGGGATCTGGATTGTGTTTCCCCTTCCTCTGTTCCCATCTCCCTCCATCCCCCCGGACACGGGACACGAGGACAAGGCCTCCCCTTCAGATTCAGTGTGGCTTGTACTACCATTGAAAGAATGCTTCCTCTTTCTTCCTGTCACAAACATGGCACCTCGCCACTCTGCAAACCAGACTCTGTCCTGCCTCTTTGGGCCCCGACTTCTACCAGGCTTTCTCTGGTCTCCCTTCTGTTTGGGAAACCACCTACTTGGGCTACTGGATTTCACCTCAGCTGCTGCTTTCTTCGTGACAACCCAGGGATCTGTGCCCAAAGAAACCAGGAGCCTCAGGAGACACAGGAGAGAAGATCCTCAGAGGGCACAGAACTGTGGGACTCCTTGTGTGTAGCAGAGGTTACAGGTGCCCACTGTCCCGCCTCTCCTCGCCACCTCTCCTCGCCACACCTGGGCATGCATGCCCAACTTTCAAGAGCAGGCACATTCGTGTACATGCATTTTCTGTGGGATGCTGGAGGTGGCAGCTTAAGTACACCTCAGGATCACGCTCAACGACAACCAGAGCATCCTGGTGAACAAGCAGGAAATGGTCGTACCTGTCAGGTAGGATAGCTCTGAGAAAGGTGTTGGTTCCTAGCTCTAGAGCTTTCCCAAGGGGCCAAGTTCATTGGGGCCCTGGGGTATGGTAGAAGCTTCTAGATCTGACCTTCTACATGGGACTGATCGAAAAGCAAAGGAAGCTAAGCCAGACCCAGAAGTAGAATGCATTCCTCAAAGGTCCACCTCAGTAGCCTATGGCTGAACCTAGATCTCACCTCCTCGTGGTCCCACAGTCTTCCAAAATATCACCATCAACTCAGACCAGCCCTTCAGATTCATCACCAGCCTGTGGGAGACATTTCACAACCAAAACACAGCCCCCTTTTGCACTGACTCTTAACCTCAAGGTCTGGAAAGATGTGAACTCAGACACAGTCGTGGAAGGGTTGTGGTCTTGGTCCAGTCACCCCAGAACTCATTGTAGACACTATTTAAAGACATGCCTTCCCAAGAGTGTACCTATGTGTGTTGGTGGTGGGTACCCGTATACCTTCTCACCGAGGCAAGAGTCGCTCTTGACTCCTTTTCTAAAGGAGGTTCCAGAGAGCCAGTTAGGAGCAGAAGATGGCTCCCAGAGGATGTTCTTTGTGGTGCAAGCGTCATTTGTATTGAGTTGCTACACAGCAGTTGCAATAGACAATAGAATCCATGCCGTAACACCATCACCGCAGTCACTCAGAAGGGACTGTCTGCCTTGCAGCTGCGTCATCCCAGCTTTCAGGATGATGTACCCAGCACAGGCTCCAATTTATCAAGGATACTCGGCAGGGCGATGAAAGGAACACACCCTCCAACACTTCTCCCTGTCTTGGCATGTGCTGTTGTCTCGGTGCCAAGGTCAGACTGCTGGTAAAACAGAAAAACCTCCAAAATATTTGCTCATTAAGCCTCTGCCTGTTGTAAAATGGTTAGGAAGGAGCATACATACCAGTGGATACAAGTCAAAGAGAAAACGCAGATAAGATATGTGGGGTTGGAGGGGTGACTTCACGGTCAAGGGTGCTTGGTGCTCTCACAGAGGATTTGAGCTCATTTCCCAGCAGCCATCTCACAGCTACCATGACTGCAGCCCCAGGGGAAGCAACATTCTCTTCTGGCCTCCTAGGGCACCTGCGCTCATGTTCACATAGCCACAAACAAACACACAAATATGTATAACATGATATAGTATAAAAATTATAATAAATATTAACACAATATAATAAATATTATATATAACATGTAATACAATGTCATGTGTAATATAATATAATATAAATGAACAATGTGTTTATTAAAATATATAAATAAATATTATATTTATGAAATATGTATTGTGAATATATGTATAAATATATGGTAAATACTTAAAATTTATAATATGAAGTATTTTAATATCTCTGGATTATATTAATATTAATATTTTGGTTGTAATACTATTCTCTAGTCTCACAAGGAGCAGTTACTGAATTTACTGAAACATATACGGGAGCTCTTTGTATTATTTCTTTAAAATTATTTCAATAAAAATGCAAATTATATATGATATGCATATATTATATTGTATTATAAATATATGTATAAACATATATATGGTCTTACATAGTAGTTAGGCTACGTGGGTTAGCCAAGCTAGTAAGGGGGCTCTCCTCCATGAGGAGGAGTTTCCAGTAAAGTGTTTTCCTTTGATTTTCTGGCAATAGGATGAATTTGTATGATCGTCAATTCGAAACTGACTAAGTGACATAGCTGGCCTCTGTGCCCCTCATTTCCGGAACGCACTGAAGAGCGATGTGACAGGCATGAGCTTCAGCAGTGCCCTCAAAGAACTCGGAAAGCTCGAGTGGTCTCATTCCCTAGGAAGTGATACTGACGCTGAAAGATCCGGTCATGTGTCATGTGACCATCTCAACCAATCACTGTCAGTATGAAATGAGGCACCTCTTGGCTCGGAAACTCAGGAAAACATAAAATTTCATATTTTCTTGTTGACATTTTCATGCATGAATATAATACATTTTAGCGTACTATCTTCTCTAATCTCCCCTCCTCTTTCTCCCAGTGAGAACCGTCTTCTTAACAAGTGCTCTCCTATTCTCGTGAGTGTGTGTGTGTGTGTGTGTGTGTGTGTGTGTGTGTGTGTACGCCTGCATGTGTGTGTGCACACATTAGTATCATGGTTGCATGGGTTGGTGGTTGCCCAAGCAACTTGTCAGTGGTTACATCACTGACAGAAGTCACACCTCTTCCACCAGCCACCACTATCAGCAGTCCCTCAAGGATGGGTGGGTCTTCCTGAGCCCCTCCCCTCTCTATGCTGAAATGTTGATGGTGCTGATCTAGTGCGTGTCTTCTGCAGGGAACCACAGCTGTAGTGAGTTCCTGAGTCAGGTCCAGAAGACACTGTTTTCCAACGCCCCCCTCCCCAACCTCTGGCTGTTACAATCTTTCTGGCCCCTTCTGTGATGTTCCCTGAGCCTTGGAGAGAGATGATATAGATGTCCCTGTTTAACGCCTACTTACTGTCTGTGCTTTGACCATCCATGAGTGTCTCTATTAACCGTCATCCACTGCAAAGGACACTTCTCTGGTGGGGTACTGAGAGCTGAGCTAATCTTATGAAGTTTTTAATCAGCGCTATTTAAACTCGTCATTTAATTTGTACTGAGAAAGGCGACGGTTCTAATAATAAGATATTGCAAAGTTTTGGTTTTTTTTAAGGGAAAAGAACAGCCATTGACCCAGATTGGATGCTTGATAATTCTTAATAAGTGCTATAAATGCTCATAAAGGAATGTGAAGATGCTTAATTGCTGAATAAATGAAATATAAACATTCATTAAGTTACTCGGAGAGTTCTTTAATATGTAATGGGGAAATCGTTTTATCAAACACACTGTAAGTAATGCATGCTTATTTTCTTTCCTAAAACAAATTAATTCTTGAAATCATTAACCACCATTTAAATGTTTCTTGGCTTTTGTCTATTTGTTTCCCCCCTTTTAATTTTTTTCTAATTGGTGAGGGAATACGTCCATCCAAGAGACAGAGCAGAAAGGACAGGACTCCAAGCACAGGGAGACGAAGCCTGAGACTTTAGGTCCCAACTCTGTCATTCATAATTTCTATGTCTGAACAAATCACTTAACTTGATTGATTTTCAAGGGGCTTTGGGGAGGGTTCTATTTTTAAGGAGGTTTATCTTTTTTATTCATGTGTGTGTGCACATGCACGTGCGTGCCCGTGCACTCATGCATGCACGTCCATAGTGCATGCATGTGAGTGTGTGGGTATGGGCTTGCTGACTTGAGACAGGATCTCTCACTGAACCAGAATCTCACTGAGATTTTGAGGTGTTGACCAAGCCTACATGGATCTCTTTTGTATGTTGTTGTTGTGTTGCTGTCGTCATGTGGGTGCAGGTACACATGTATTACAAAGCATGCATGGATATCTGCACGGAGGACAACTTTTGGGAGTTTGTTCTCTGTCACAGGAATCGAACCCAGGGACTCATTTCCCTGCGGATGCATCTCTCTGGTCTGCACAATGATTCCTTTAGAAACTGCCCCAGTTTGCAGTGGTCATTCACACTCACGCTGCTCACCCCGGCCCTTCTTCCAGCACTGCCTTGCCACAGCAGACTCCAGTAAAGGGTTTGTTTGATCTAAGCTGGGTCACAGGAACATCCGACCTGCTTAGAGCTTTGAACAGCTACAGGCAGAAACATGACATGTGTGTTATGTGCTTCACAAAATTTAAAACTGGCCTAAGAGCAGGGGAGAGGCTGGACGGTTTCCAGACTTTTAAATAGGATTATTGGGGAGAGCCAGGATTGTACTTGCCCTGCCTCAGTGACTCTGGAGGCCCTGTGTGTGGAAAAGGATAGCACATCAGGTGGAGAAAGCTCCTGTCCTTGATTGAGTATGTGACTCGCAGAGAGAGACCACTCTCTCCTTTCCCCGCAGGCTGAATTTGGTGCTGATGAGAGGGAAAAGTACACCTGCATGAAACCGCTAAGGTTTGGGAGATATCGTGGAACATCCCCCAATACGTTCTGGAAACACATGCGGCTGATCAACCCTTTCTGGACTTCTAAAGATCGGCCTATTAATATTTAGGGCGTTCCCTGGGGTCGGCTTCTGTTCGCTCGCTATCCCAGAACTTTAACCTGAGGGCTCGCGAGAATCCGCCCACCTAATGGATGTGTACAAGATTCTCAACACGCCAAGTGCGACGAAGCTCTAAGGAAGCCTGCCGGAAATGCGATCTTTCTGAACTGCACCGTAACCCAGATTTGCCTCAACAGCAACCTGGCAGATCCAGTCTCTTTACCCTTGATCTAGAGTCTAACTCCTATCCTCTTTTTCTCCATTGTTGACTCTTTCTCTGGTCACCTCTACCTTAGATTTCTTTATCTGGGCTTTTACAAAATAAATAAATAAATAATAAAAAATCCACTAACCAGCAGTGAGAACTCGGGGAGCAATTACAAAGTCTGTAATTTTCTTTTCAGATGTAAATGTTTATACTTTAAGAGTCCTCGGGGGACAAAAGAATATTAACATTTAATATAGCACTCTTCATGTTTACCCGTACAGGAAATGTGGGCATCCCCCAGAGGATCCTGGGATTGCTCACAGGAAAACAATCTCCTGTATCGAATTCTCGGGGGCCCCTTCTTCCACGGCTGCTGGTCTCAAGAGTACGTAGCTGGGCTCCCAGCCTCTGAGCATGCATCCGTCTTTTTCTTTCCTAAGTGCTTTTTCATATCTCAAGGAGCCATAGAAAAGCTGTCCCTACAGACCACTCAATACAACCCTATCTCCCTCTCTGAGGCCTACAGCCAGAAGCTGAAGACCGGGCAGTCAGGAAAGTCAGGGTCCCACCAGCATCTCAACTTTCTTCTTCTGGCCCCTATTTTTATGTCCAGGGACTTGCATCTACCCTTGCGTATACCTTTATGTATATTCCCGAAGAAAACCAAGCAGTCAATGCCAGAATTCCTGTGAGTCCGTCTGAGTCTGAATATGGGACCAGGTTCCATTGACAGGGAAAGCACTTGAAGTCAAAAATCTTCATTTTTCCAGTTTGCAGAACAAAACCCCCTGATCCAGGGGCCCATATAAAGTGCATGTCTCCTTGGGTTATTTACACAGATGGTACAGCTTTCTTTCCATAACCCCGCAGCCCTAATGGGAGGGCCTAAGGTGTTCCTAAAATGGAGAAAGCTAACTTCCTCTCCTCATGGCTTCTGAGTTCCTCAGGAACAAAGGTTGGTCCTGGCTTGTTACCTAGTCAGCGGCCATAGTATGCGGAGCTGAAAAAGCAAAATCAGGGACACGACTAAACATATCCACATCCATATAGAGATACCAAAGCTCAGAGAAAATACACTTTGAAAAGAGAAGCTGGGGCTGGAGAGATGGCTTAGCAGATAAACGCACTAACCACTCTTGCAGAGGACCTAGGTCTAGCTTCCCACACTTACGTGGAGGCTCACCACTGGCCTGCAACTCCAGTTGTAGGGTTTCTGAGGCCTTCTTCTGACTTCCTCAGGCACCAGGCGTGTGGTTGCATACCATGCAGGCAGAAAACTCATACACATAAAACAGAGTATCTTTAAAGAAACTCGGAGAGTGAATGTTCCGTTACTTACAGACCTCCATCTGTCGCCCATCCATTCTCCACCCAGGACCCATCCATGCACCCACATACCCATCCATCCACCCGTTTACTCATCCATCTGTCCACCATCTATCTATCCATTTTTTTTTTTTTGGTTCTTTTTTTTCGGAGCTGGGGACCGAACCCAGGGCCTTGCGCTTCCTATCAAGCGCTCTACCACTGAGCTAAATCCCCAGCCCCCCCCCCCATCTATCTATCCATACACCCCCCACCACCAACAGCCCATCTACTCACATGCGTACCTACTTACCTACACATCCATCCACCCACCAATCTTCCTACCCGCCCACGAACCCATCCACCCACCCATCCACACTTTTATCTATCCACCTACTCACCCATCTATCTATCCATTCATTCACCCGCCCACCCATCCAAGGAAGCCGGCTGAGCTAAACCCCTTCTTCGATCCGTTCTACGCTCATTAATAGGGGTACACAGAGAGGTGGAAGCCTGGAAGCAGAGTCAGAAAGAAGTCTAAGTGACCCTCTCGGAGGACTCTGAAACACACTGCTGGAAAACTGGGGGAGGTTAACCACGAACTCCCTCAGCACCCTTTGAGACTGAGGAACCACTTGCTCATCATAGAGATGAGGGAACCTCCGGGCTTCCTAGAGAGACCCGGAAGTGGCTTTAGGACCAGTTTGACAGCTTTTGCTCCAGAGCCGGGGCAGCGAGGCACCAGCCGCTCTCTCATCTTGCTTCTACAAGCCACGCTGTCATCTGCCTCTGTGAGTGGACCGGGGTCGCCAGGGCTGTCGTTACCCACGGGGTCCCTATTCTGGGATGGCAGGGAGGTCCTAAGCGCACTTCGACCGGCTTGTGAAAAGCCGGCTAAGAGTGAAAGGAGCGAAAGGTGAACATTGAGGTTAACAGGTGGCATTGGAGAATGGCAAGTAGTGAGTGGGTGATGATGATAGCTGGTAGTTAAGGTTGCCAAGTGACAGCTGAGGATGACTGATAGCTGCCGAAGATGACGGATGGTTCTTGAGGGTGACAGGAGACATCTGTGGACTAGGGTCGTTTAAGTATCACCAATTTGGATGCCTCTAATTGCTGCTGCCTCAGAACTGTGCTTAAGCATCCATGGTATACCTTTAAAACTCCTTGCCTGTAATAAACAAGTGCACCACACTCGTTGTGATTTGCATTGTAAGGAGGAGGAGGCAAGGTTAAAAAGTTGTCCAGGGTCACAGAAGTAGCTGTTAGTAGATCTAAGTCCGGGACCCACAGTTCATGATTCCCAATATAAAAATTGTAATGCTGCACACACCCCACTGCCTCATGGGAATAGATAAGGAAGCTCCTCCTTTGCCTTCCTGAGCCATTGCAGAATGTTCTGGTTGTGAAATCGTACACAATCCAGATCTATGTTCACTCCATGACTATTGCTTCAGGTCACAGACTCTGCCCTGCCCTCCGGGATTGCTGTGGTTAGGACATGAATGATGGAGTCAGGTGTCCCTTGGCCCAGTGGATACATAGAACCCTGTATCCACTCACCATCTATGGGACATGGAGTTGTTGATCATTCTGTCTCTGGGCCTGAGTTTATTCACTTGCAAAACAGGACCCATGGATCACCACGGTCTCTTTAGGTGTCATAATTTATGAACACGTTGTAACGCAGCGCCTGGCACTTATGAAATGGCAGGAGACACCACTGTGGTAGAATGGAGGGGCAGGCGTGCTGACTTCGAGACAGAAGGCGACAGGAGAGTAGCAGAGACGGCGACGGTGGTTTGGAAATCTGTGGAGGGCTCATCCCACCCAGATCACTAGGCTGTAGTCTACTAGGTATTCTTTGTCCCTGAAGACAGTTCAAGGGAAGGAGTCAACATTCACATAGAGTTTCCATGGTAATTTGAAAAAAACAAATGGGTAATGATGACTATAAAAATGTTTGCAGGGATGGGAAGATGGCTCGCCACTTGCTATAGAGTGTTTGCCGTGCAAGCATGAAATGGATGCTGGCTACAGGGGCAGAGATGTGAAATCCTAGCCCTGGGAAGGTGGAGTCAAATGGATCTCTGGGGACCCACTGCCTAGCTAGCTGAGCCAAATCAATAAATCCAGGCAGTGAGAGACCCTGTCTCAAAACAAACTAGAACTACAACAAATGGCTGGGCCTGGAAAGAGATGGTTCAGCCTCCAAAGGACCTGGGTTCAGTTCCCAAAACCTATGTTCAGTGGTTCACACCCCCTGAAACTCCAGATGTAGGGGACCCAATGCCCCCGTTCTGGCTCTGGTGGACACCTGCACATACCCAGCATGCACTCACCTAGACATGTGCATGCACGTGCATAAAATAAAAATAAAAAAATAAAAATAAAATAAAAAAGTGGAGAAGGGGAAGGAGGAGGAGAAGGAGGGGAGGAAGAAGAGGAAGAAGAGGAGAAGGGTAGCTGAGGGTAAGCTAAGGGTGAGCTCTGAAATAACGCTGTCTCTTTAGGGAAGCGATGATCATTCGGTGACATAATTTATAAACATGCTGTAGCTGTAGCTGTAGCGTAGTGCCTGACACATTAAGGGCTTAGGAAGTGACAAGAGACACCGCTAAGGTAGGATAGAGTGGCTTGCATGCTAACTTCAAGACAAAAGGAGGCACTCGAATAGCCGAGAGGGCGAGGACTATTTGAAACACAAATACGAGAAGAAAAACCACTCCATTTCATTCCCTGATTGTTAGCACTGTCAAAGAATTACAAGTGCTTTGTGTGTGTTAGTGTGTGTGTGTGTGTGTGTGTGTGAGAGAGAGAGGGGGGGGGGACTGGGCAAGAAGACCTGACTCATATAAGGTGATGACAGTTTCACTGTACCCTGGGATGAACTTGAACCAGTGAATCTCCTGTCTCTGACTCCCGGGTTCTGGGGTGACAGGTAGATAGATGTTTTATCTGTATGAAAGCACAGATTTTGTTTTTGTTTTGGGAGGGGTGCTGTTGTTTAACATTCTGGCTTTGAACTCTCTAGCTGGAGTCTCCTGCCTCTACTACCTGAGAGCAGGAATTTCAGGTTTGCACTGCTATGCCCAGTTTATGCATTACTGGAGAAGGGAATCTGGAGCTCCCTGTTAGATCAGCCTCTACCTACTGAACTTCATCTCCAGCCCAGTTCCTGTTGCTAGCCAGGTTTTTTGTTTGTTTGTTTGTTTTGTCTTGTTTTTTAGCATGCAAGGCAACTTAGTTCAGTGGTAGAATTTTTGCCTAGCATACAAGTCCCTGGGGTCCCTCCCCAGCACTACAAAAAAACAAAATATCTAGCCATTAGGACATCTTAAACTCTTTCTGCTTTAGCTGCTGTTGGCCAAATGCTAATTGTGCCTCCTTGTCTGACTGAGGTGAGGTGCCAGAGGGCAAGCGGCCTCGTGGCTTTGAACCATGGGGCTGGAAGAACAGTGTGCATAATCTCTGGTTTTTATTGCTGATCCTTAGATTTAATTAGGTCTTTGTAAATCGAAAATACTCCGGGGCATATTTCATCACTGTGTATCTCTAACTCCCTGTGGGATGGCAACTGTTAGCCTTGCTTTACCTTAGCATTATCGAGATTTGAAACTCTCTCTTGGTCAGGCAGATTTGAAACGTCTCTCTTTCTGCCTCCTGTTTGTAATTAAGATT
Organism: Rattus norvegicus; assembly: GCF_021556685.1. Lineage (NCBI taxonomy): Eukaryota > Metazoa > Chordata > Mammalia > Rodentia > Muridae > Rattus > Rattus norvegicus. The sequence goes on along the minus strand of NC_141552.1, from coordinate 60,837,055 downwards.
CCTTTTCCTTAATCATGTGCTTAGCATTAACCTGTTTCTGAGAAAATGACAGCTCGGGTCGGATGCTGCCTCTGCCCATCCCAACAGAAATGCAATTACTGAGCAAAGCTACATTTTGGAAGAGCCTCCAAGCAGTTGCAATGATACAGCGTGACCCCAGGAGGAAGGAGTCAGATGGAAGTTAACGATTAAACAGAAGTCCTAAGAATAGGGAGGATGGAGAGAAGCTATACACTCTTTCTCCACCTGACTTATCTCTCAAGGGGATTTCCTGGGTTTTCTGTAGACTGTTTTTGCTAAGATCTCTCTCTCTCTCTCTCTCTCTCTCTCTCTCTCTCTCTCTCTCTCTCCTTCCCTTCCCTCCCTCCCTCCTTCCCTCCCTCCCTCCTTCCCTCCTTCCCTCCCTCCCTCCTTCCCTCCTTCCCTCCCTCCCTCCTTCCCTCCTTCCCTCCTTCCCTCCCTCCCTCCTTCCCTCCTTCCCTTCCTCCTCCTCTTCTTCTTTCTCCTCCTCCTCCTCCTCCTCCTCCTCCTCCTCCTCCTCCTCCTCCTCCTTTCTCTCTCTCTCTCTCTCTGATTTCGGTGTGTGTGCATGTGTGGGTATGGGTGTGTGCTCATGCACGTGCATATGAAAACCAGAAGGGGTCCAGTATCCACTACTCTCCACCCTCTTCTGAGACACAGCCTTTTTACTGGATGTGAAGTTCCCTTTTTCAGCTAGACTGGCTGGCCTTGAGCACCAGGAATCCGTCCGTCTCTTGCCTCCTGATACTGGGCTTACAGACACATTCAACCATGCCTGGCTTTTGGGTGGGTGCTGGGGATCTGAACTTGGAACTCAGATCTTCATACTTGCGTAGCAAACTCTTACTGCTAGTCCCTCCCCCTCTCTGTTTTTTAATGTTCTTATTGTTGTTATGGGTGAGGTGGCTTCTAGGCCCCCCACTTTGTGGCTCCTGACCTCAGAAGACTTTCTAGACCTGGAGGGCAAGCTTTGTTTCCAGTGGTGTTTGTCTTGCTAAATTACAAATGTTTTTAACCTTTGTATCTTGGCCCTCCCATAGATCAATTCAGCGAGTTCTTGCCTCAGAACTCTGGAACTAGCTGGAAGGTAACAAGGGGTAACATCTAATAGGCCTGGCAAGTTTCTGAGTCTGCTCGTGACTGGACCTTCCTGACCAACCAGCCTTCCGACTGAACTGGAATGTGTGGTTACGAAAGCAAAGAACAATCCCGAATGTTTCTCTGTCATAAGTTTTTAATTAGCCTTACCTATGCTTGGGCCCCTCTCAGTGGTGTTCTACGGGGATATAGAAAATAGTTTGAACTGTGTTATCTGGCATCGCGTTTGCCACAATGCCTGTGTGCGTGCATGTGTGCCTGCCTGCCTGCCTGCCTGCCTGTCTGCCTGTCCTTGGGTGTCATTCTTCAGGTACCATTCACATTAGTTTATTTTAAGGCAGGATCTATTACCAGGATCTGGAGAGCAACAATTAACCAAGGCTGACTGACAAGAGAGCCCCGTAGATGTTCTCTCCACCTCCCCAGCCCTGGCATCACAGGTACACGCCACGACGCCCAACTATTTTTTTTTTACATGAGGTCTAGATATACTCGAGTTCCTGTGCTTGCTAGACTAGCACTTTACCAACTGAGCATTCCCCCAGGCCCCATGGTCGTAGTTCTTCCTACAAGTTGTGTAATTTCCAGCATCCCTCTGTCAGAACCATCACCTTCCTCCAGTTTCTCCTTTGTGCTACCTGCCATGACCTCAATGTCTTTCCATCTCATCTCCTTAGTCCCAGCTGAGTGTGCTGGTCCTTAGCTCTTACCAACACCCCCCCAATGTAGCCCCTTGTCACCTCTTGCCTGGACTCTGTTCCAAGCCTCTTCCTTTCCTCAGTAGAAGCCCACTCTTTATCAGAAAGCATGGATACTCTGCCAAAAACCAAGTTTCCGATTATCTACAGGATGGAGTTCAGATTCTCAGAAGGGAACTCCAGACAGTTTCTATGCCAATTTCAACGTGCCTCCTTCCCCAAGTATATTTGGACATGATAGCCTTTGGTCACATCCCAGCTACATGGAGTCCCCACATCACTGGTCTAGTATAGCCTCCCCAGTGACCCTTCAATCTATTTGTGATGTGACCCAAGCCTGTACAAACCCTCCACTTCATGTGAGTCTTCCTGAATCTTCCTGTGGTCCAAACTCAGCTCTGAGCTTCCCCTTCCATGCAGAGTTCCCTGCCTGGGGTCAGAATCAGCCCCCACCTTCTGTGTTCCTGCAGCACTCTGCTTGTATCTCCCAGGAAAAGTAATTTTGTTTCACAGTTGATCTTATACGTTTTCATTGTCCAATGTACTTTAGGCTCCAGCCCACCTCTGGCACCATGGTAAGAAGGAAAGTGGGCAAACCTTTGGGAGGTGGTACCCAGAGGAAGGAAGTTAGGTCATTGAGGGCTGTTGCTGTAAAATAATACAAAAAAAAAAAAAAAAAAAAAAAAAAGCTGTCTTTTATCCCACACTAGGTCCGGCACCGCAGTGCCCCAAGACATCTGTTGGATGTCTTCATCTCAGTCAGCAAAGCGTCTCACCCGCTCTGCCCCATCCCATATCACACTGCCGATGGCTTCTCTCTGAGCCTGGCAACAATCTCTCTACCCATCTAGTTCCCAAGGCAGGTTGCCACCACGCCAGACGTACACATGTCTCCAGCCACCACACGCTCTCTTGAACTTAAATCGCCACATGAGAGAACACACAACACAATAACCTCTGAGCCAATTGATAATACATAATTTGCTCATCTAGACACACAAAGCCCTGCACACACCCATCCCTTAAGAACATTCATAACGACCTGTAAGTGTGCAGAGAGGACTCTTAACGTCAGCCTCCATGTTCTCTCTGCTGCTTCTCCCCACTCGCTCCAGCCTCTTCCTCTCAAACTTTTCTCCCGCCCATCCTTCCTTCTCGTCCAATGACAGGCCTCGTTCTATCTTGTACCCGCCTTCGCCTGCGTAATGACATCATCCTACAGGGGGTACATCCTTTGAGGAACTTCGAAGCCCTCCTCTCTTGCTTTGCCTTCATCCGCCATGCGGGGAGCCTCTGCGCTCCCCAGCAGATGCTTTGGTCCATCATGGGCTCCAGAACAACAGAGCCAACCGGCCTCAGATTTACACTCCTGCAGCTACGAGTCAAAATCGAGCTCTCCTCCTGAGAATCCTCAGGTCCCTGTCTTGTCCTTTAGATGACCAGCAGAAGTCTCTCCCCATAGTGAGTGCCCCAGCGCCAGCGCCCTGTGTCACAGAGCCTGGCATCTGTCCCATTCTGTAACTTGACACTCTCCAGGAAGTTAGGTTAAAAATGGGAGCATTGAACAGCATGGATGATAATGCCATTTGATACCTCAGGGCCCTGCTTGCCTGCGTCTGTCACCATTTTACTAAACTGGCTATGTTTTGGGTGGATAAGAATTATCAGGGCAAATATTTCTTGGGAATCGGTCAGTTTCTGAGTTCGGTGAAGGAATACCCCTGTGGGAAAGGGAAAGACCCCTTTTCCATGGAATTTCCATTCTGGGAAAGGGGCACAGCAATTTGAAGGCACACAGACATGGAGACTGCCTTGAAAAAGGCAGGGCAACTGTAGGGTAAGGAGAACTGAGGTGTCGTGAGGCCTTTCTGAGGAAAACCTTACTCCTGAGGAAGCTACACCTGGCCCGGACCAGGAGGAGCCATGGGTCACACTGTGCTAAGAACAGGGTACACCCGAGAGCCTGTCATGTGGCGGAGAAGAGAGAATCCACATGACTCAACCAGGAAGCATAGGTAGCAGAGGGTCATGGGATTGAGAAGGTCATGGTTGAGACAAGTCATGGGATGAAGTCAGGAGTCTGGAAATATCAGTCTGTAGTCCCCAGCACGAGCGACATTTGCTTTCATGGCCACTCCAGTTCCAAGTGCTAGCATTCTGTTTTCAGAAAACAGGACTGGGATGTGACTTGGTGGCACAGCACAGGCCTCGCATGTGCGAGGGTTGCGTTCAAACTCAAGCAGTGCAAAAGATAAGATGGCTCAGAGGTTAAGAGCACTGGCTGCTCTTCCAGAGGACCAGGGTTCGATTCCCAGCCCCTACATGGCAGCTCACAACTGTAACTCCTATCCAAGGGCATTTGACCCTCAGGTACTTCATGCCCATGTATACATGAATACGAAAGGAAAAACTCTCATACACATAAAAACCCATACATACATATATGTATATGCACAGACACATATACTGTTCTAAGGTCAGCATTTGATATAGTAAAGAAGTGCTCATGTCTTGGTCTTCACAGATTTTCTTGTAGCATAATGATGACACTTGCTTCATGGGACCCAGCTGCCAACCTCCACACCATTTTGCCCAGTTTTCTGAATGGTTCTTGTTGCTGTTCCTTGTCGCCTTACACCTCTGAGACTATGGGTGAGCCTTATCTACAGTTGGGACTCTCTGTGAGTGATTCACTTAGCCTCACCGGCTAGAGACACGCTGCACAGATTTCTAGAACATGTTGATCTCTGTTACCCTGCGTCTCCAGAGCTCTAATCGTGGCTGTACAGGAAATACTGCATTGATACACATCAGAGTTTGAAAGAAAGGACCTGAAAAACAGCACCTGTGGGGCAACCATACCATGTTGTGTGTCTGGGAGGTTTTGTCTACACTATCCCACCATATCTTTATAAACTTTCGAGCTTGTCCATGGCTCAACTTTCTGATGGCCCCACAGGCTCAGAGCAATTTATTGACCCAAAGTTACACAACTAAAAAGAACCCAGGTGCCTGTTCTCTTTCCTCAAAGACCCTGTTTCAGGAGTTAAGAGTATGGGCTCGGGGCTGGGGATTTAGCTCAGTGGTAGAGCGCTTACCTAGGAAGCGCAAGGCCCTGGGTTCGGTCCCCAGCTCCGAAAAAAAAGAACCAAAAAAAAAAAAAAAAAAAAAAGAGTATGGGCTCATGGTTATCGCCTATCCGTTGGGGGAGTTATTTACTCTTGGCTGGAAAAACAGGGTGATGACAGTGCTGTTTTTGTAGTTCACGTGCACATAAAGTGCCCTGTAAGCTGTGTGACACTCGTGGTGTGCACCACAGCACATCTGTCCTCTCTCTTTCCGCTGTACACTGCAGCTTTTCTAGAAGCACAGAGACGTCCTGAAATAGAACAGCACACAGCTTACAGGAAAGTAAGGTTTCGAGAAAGCAAAGTGTCCCAGACAAGCTCACAAAACCATCTCGAGGCTAATGCGCCTGCCCCATGTCCCTAGCTGCCCCATACACCCTTGAGTTACTACTGTTCTCATCTTGGTTCGTGCGCTCACGTCACGTGGCTCTTCGCACATGCGCCCTTCCTCCCGGGCTGCCCCAGACCATGCCGCTCCATGAGCACCTGGATCACATTCTTCCTTGTTCAAAACAGAGTCATGGCGGGTGGTTGGGAAGGGGCAGTGGCTGCGGTCTTGATTACTGTGTACCTCTGGGTCCATTTCTCTGCTGTGCGGAATGAGTTCTCTACCCCATTTCTGTTTGTTCCGTTCTTGAGAGAAAATAGTACTGAGGCCTTGAGACGAATCTGCTGCAGAGTAAGCAAATGAGGAGGGAGACAGAAGCAAGGCACCCACCCTGTCAAATGCCCCAAGTACACAAAACAACCACGCACAAAGCGCACTGTAGATGCGGAAGCTTCTGCAGAGTTCTACCTTGGGGTTTCTGATGCGCGGGAGAAAACCCTCCTCTCAAACAGCTTCAAAGTGATTCTTCCCAAAAGCCCCGATCAGTTCCAAAAATCCACAGGAACGCCTCATATCTGTATTTACTCAACCTTCACATTAACTTTGTAGCGTAGGCAAGGAAGGCACGTCTATGTTAACATTACACAGGATGAAATCCGAAGCCACGGAGTAAGGGGGTGTGGCTAAAGTGCAGACCTGTGAGCGGAGCCACACGTCTCAGAGAATCGCCTGCACTAAGGTATTCTGTTGTTTGGTTTGGGTTTCTCCGTGCTGGTCCCAAAACCAGAGTTTCATATCTGCTGGGTACATGTGCTACCACCGAGCAGCAGGCCGGCCACCTTTTTCTTCTTGTTCACGAAGCTGAAACATGTTTATACAGCATGTCATAATGCTGTGTTATCCTCCTGCAGGTCCAGTTGTCCTTTCACTGTCTCCTATGGACTCCCCAAGGTTCCCGGAGGAAACCGTCCTCATTACCGGAGGAGGAGGATATTTTGGCTTCCGGTCAGTTCATCTACAAAATACCCTCACGGAATTCTTCTACTGGATAGTTTTCTATTCCGGTGCTTAGATACACGTACAAGTTTATATAGTTTCAAAACAAAAGTGAACTCCGGTGCTCACTGCTCAGGCTTGAAAACTGAAAAACACAAGTTTATTCCACTTCAAGAAACAATATTTTTAAAACCTGTAAATTGGGGCTTGGTGAATATTCATATCACCAAAGATAATTTTTTTAAGGACAACTGTAATCATTTCTTTCCCATCGCTATGACTAAATGAGTATCTAACAAGAAACAATGAAAGGGACAAACTACCTGGACTCATGGGTTAAAGGAATACAGACCCTCACAAGGGCAGGGCACGGTGGTGGGAAGGAGGAAACAGGGAAGCAACATGAGGCCTGGTCTGTCTATCCAAACCCAAGGCCCACCTCTAGCGGCTCACTCTCTCCAGCAGGGGACCAAGTGCTTAATGACTTGAGCCTGCTGGAGAGGGTTCACATTCAAATCACAGTAGACACTCTGTCACAGATACATTGTGGTGATTCACTGTGTTGAGGGGGGAATCCTTGTTTTTCCAAAATCTAAATAAGACCTGTAGCGATGGATATGTATGGTAAATAACTCAGGATGAGTTAACAGGACTCGCTACCTTACTGGCAGGTCTGGCGCTTTCGTCAGACACAGCCGAAGGATCACCTGACCTAACCCCTGTTCTTTCTCACCTCAGCCTCGGCTGCGCTCTGAACCAGAAAGGAGTCCGTGTGATTCTGTTCGACATCATCGAACCGGCCCAGAACCTTCCAGAGGGAATCACATTCGTCCGCGGGGATATCCGCTGCCTCTCTGACGTGGAGGCGGCCTTCCAGGATGCTGACATCGCATGCGTCTTCCACATCGCCTCTTACGGCATGTCTGGGAGGGAGCAACTGAACAAAACCCGGATTGAAGAGGTCAACGTGGGTGGCACAGAGAACATCCTCCAGGCCTGCCTAGGGAGAGGAGTGCCCAGCTTGGTCTACACGAGCACATTTAACGTCATCTTCGGAGGTCAAGTCATCAGAAACGGGGACGAGTCTCTGCCTTACCTACCTCTTCACCTGCACCCAGATCACTACTCCAGGACCAAATCCATTGCAGAGAAGAAGGTCCTGGAAGCCAATGGCTTGGCCTTCAAGCAAGGGGATGGCGTACTCAGAACCTGTGCGATAAGGCCAGCTGGCATCTACGGGGCTGGAGAGCAGAGGCACCTTCCCAGGGTGGTTAGCTACATTGAGAGGGGCCTGTTCAGATTCGTGTATGGGGATCCCCAAAGCCTGGTCGAGTTTGTCCACGTGGATAACCTGGCGAAGGCTCACATTCTGGCCTCCGAGGCTCTGAAAGCTGATAAGGGCCACATTGCCTCCGGGCAGCCCTACTTCATCTCGGACGGTAGGCCCGTAAATAACTTTGAGTTCTTTAGGCCACTGGTTGAGGGTCTGGGCTACACATTCCCAACCACCCGCCTGCCACTAACCCTCATCTACTACTTCGCTTTCCTGATAGAGATGACCCACTTCATTGTGGGCAGGCTCTACAACTTCCAGCCCTTCCTCACCTGCACTGAGGTTTATAAAACTGGCGTCACACATTACTTCAGCCTAGAGAAAGCCAAGAGTGAGCTAGGCTATGCACCTCAGCCGTTTGACCTGCAGGAGGTGGTCGAGTGGTTTAAAGCCCATGGTCATGGCCGAAGGCCTCGAGGTCAAGACTCAGAGTTTATTCTGTGGGATGGAATTCTGGTCCTACTCTTGGCGTTTTCTGTTCTGACCTGGATCCCTCCTTCCACAATCCTGTCCCTATGAAGAGAAAAACTATACACAGGAGCCGAGCCTCCTTCCTGGGATGGTTTTCAAGGATGCAGGTTTTGAAAGATGTGTCATATTATCTAGTACCATTCCTGGGTCTTCAGATTATTTCCTAACAATGAGTCTTCAAACATCATGGCCAGGGCTACCTCCTTATGAGTGGTTGATCAGGGAGACTGCTGAGGCCTCCAAGACAGCATTGACTCTTGCCAATGCTCTTGGTTGCCCACCAGAACTAGGTAGTAAGCCTCTGTTGCCTAAGGTGCCATGCACCTTAACTACAGCACATAAAGAAGTCCAACTGGAACTGAACTGGAAGCTTCCTCCCTGCCTGCTAGATTTCATAGTTCCGGAAGGGTCTATACTAGCGACTGGAGGAAAACAGTCTTGTTCAGCTGTGGAGCCTGCATGTAGCACTACCAAGTGGGCAAGGCATACCCTCGAGTACACTCCTGGCATGTCTGTTAGGGGATAACCAACTGCTTCCGAGTTGGATTGGAGGCTGGCTCCCTAGGAGGGAGTTCGTTCCTGGTTCCTGATATAAACCTGGCCTGAAGCTCATGGATAGAGAGGTCACAGGCCAAGTGTAGTCTACTTCTGTTGTTTTGCTGGATAGAGAAGTCGTGCCCACGAAACTGCTCTATAAATGTTTATGTTTATATCTGTAGATTAGTGCTACTCTCAGCTGTAATCAGAGACGCTTCTCTCCACCGTGGGCACCAGTCATGCTTCCGAGGCTCATAACTGGTCCAAGTGCTAAGTGTTGAGTGTTCATCCAGAGACAGGACGTCTGTATCATTCCCTGAAAGCCTCACAGGACTTTGTAGCAAAAGGGAAAGAATGCATAAGCTGGAGGAGGTGGACGGGGAGAGGTTGCTGGTGTTGCTGGTGTTAGGGAGACTGTCTCCTGAGAATGACATGACTTCTGTCCTCATGAACTAACTATAACTGTGATACAGTACTAGACTCCGTACGATGAGGCCTACCCCCATTCCGCCATGGGAAGGAGAGAAGCTCCCAATACTCACTCCTCCTGAGAAGATGAGGGTGGTTGATAGTTTCTGGGGAGGTGGAGACAGTTTCTCTAGCGATTTAGTCCCTTCTAAGTTGCCCCATTCTCCTGTAAGCAAGCTTAATGAAACTCTTTGACACACACACACACACACACACACACACACTCTGACATGGATTAGAAAGCAATCTAGATGGGAAGAGGTAAGAGTTCTGTGGGAATGGGACATAACAGGGTGTGGGGGCGAATCCGATCGGACTACCTTATATACATGTTCGAACATGTCATAATGAAACTCTTATACACTGAATCCATACTAAGAAAAAAAGAAAAATGAATTCTTGGGTTAAATATCCACTACTTTCCCTGTCTCACTGACCCTGCTGGGACACAAGAAGACACAAAGGTAAGTTAGAAGTTTGGTTTCTGTCTCCTTGAACCCTAGCGGAGTGCAGCGGGAAGTCACTCTGATGCCAAGAAAAGAGTAAGTTGAGTTAGGAACTCTGGATGTCTCAGAAGCCAAGAAGAACCCATGCTCACTTCATACACTGCGTGTGCACAAAGCAGTAAAATCCAAACTGGTATGGAATAGCCCACAATGAGGCTTGGGTCTTATCCCTAGCAGACCAGTCTCGGGGGGCAGTGGCACCCTCTAAAACCTCTGCCCCTGGTGGTACAAGGGCATCCTGCCTATGTGACCATGGGTCATATTTATGTTGAAGCATAAGACCCTTCTAAAGATTGAATTAGACGTCTACAGCACACACATACATACACACATGCATGCTCATGCAGGCACACATGCACACACACGTGCAGGCACGTTACCATAGTTACCAGAATTGTCACCGTTCATTCCCTCTGAAGGGTCTCTTCTCAGGAGCATTCTCTTTGGAGGGCCCATTGTTACTGAAGTTTCTGTAATAGACTCCCCAGGAGCCCTCAGCAATGTGTGCTGTGTGAAATCACACCATAGCTCTCCCACAGTGCTGCTTGCTGGGAGATGGTGGGCTCCAAAGGCAGCTTCCAGGGAGGAACAGTGGCAGCATTGTCTGGCCACCCAATGAACCATTGTAGACGATGTTTATATTTGCACAGTTGCCCAGGAACCAGAGGAGGAGGAAGAGAGTCTTTACTGTGCCCAAGTTTCTCTGCAGGAAGACAGTAGTGGAACATGATGGGATTTTGCACTGGAGCATGGTGGGATGTTGCAGTGGATGGTGCACAGAGTTATTCTGGGGGAATTTGAGAATCTAATAGGTACATGGATGGATACTTGGGGGATGTCCTGCACTCAATGTGCCACGATGCACATCGTCAACATGTGTTTGTCCTTACCCCTGCAACCTGTGGAGAGCTTGGCTGTCTACGACTGGGAAATGGGACTGACCACATTAGCCCTTTTCAGGAAGCAGTCTGCCTCACAGTGTTTGTTGCGGAAATAGAGGATGAAGTGTTGGGGGTGCTCTTACTCACGGAATCTCCCCCATAGATAGGGCTACATTGCTCTTAGAACTGTATGTTTGTAATCTGTCCCTGGGCTCTCTGAGGAAGGTGGCACAACTATTTCAGGCTTTCAGGCATTTCAAGACAAAATGTCCCTGTGAGAGGATTTCTGACACACGAGGCAAGTACCACTGTCATTGAGCACCACGGTGGGCCCCTCAGAACATGTTCTAAATGGCTTCGAGTTTGGAGTTTCTGGGATGCCCCATCACATGACTCAGGAGAAGGTCTCACATGTCATGGGGACATCTCTATAGGACTGCTGAACATTGTCATGATGTAGCTTCTAGTATCCAAAACAGGCAATCCAGGAGGGTGAGGTGGGTCTTAAGTGTCACAAACTGTCAACCCCCAGCACTAGTAGAGATCAGTCTTATTCCATATGGGAGAGGAGTGGCTTGGGGTATTGGAAACCGTCATGGAGTCTGGGCTCTGATCCCCACCACATCACTGATGTTCCAGGACCAGTAACCTGCATCTGCAACTCCAGTTCTTGCCCTGCTTCCTGTTTGGTCCAGACACCTCTTCACATTTCATGTTCTTTCTGTGGACCTGACAGTGCTCATTACAAATGTAATTATTCTGAACACTATTTCCCATTAGTCTTGTTGCCCTTTATTCAATTAGACAAAAGTGTTACCCACAGATCTCTTTGGGATGAATATTCTACCCAGACCACTGAGGAACCATGCCCAAAGTTCCTGTAAATTCTGTCCTCTGAAAGCCCCCTCCCTGCAGAGGGTCTGAGGTCTTAAAAGATCTCACAACCATAAACTCAGTCACACACCGCAATTTCCACAACAAAGTGTTAATGTCCTTGGGAGACATTAACTGGTCAAAATGCTTAGCTCTATTCCGTGGAAAAGGGCGTCATTCAAGGTCACGGCCACCAGATGGCAGAGGTCATGGGAAGCCAGGGTTAGCCTACCACACACCTGGTGGTTTGTGTGTTCTCCCTCCTTGTAGGGGTAAATACAACATTCTGACACATCATTTACTGTCTCCAATCTTCGTAAATAGCCCATCATGATACAATCATGTGTTAGCTAAGTCAAGACTAGGAAAGACCTAGAAGGTAACATTTCACATCGGATACAGTGGCAACTGAAGATCCTGTGGAGTGCTCAGGAAAGTGAGAGGGGATAGGGATGGAGTGCTGTGTTATCCACACTCTCCCCACAGATAGGCTATAGGCTGTCTGCATCTTTAAGTGTGAGTATTCCGGTGTACGAGGCATCGGACGCACGCATGTGAAGTCAGAAGTTAACCTCGGGTGTTGTTCATCAGAAACTATCCACCTTGTGTGTTGAGACAGGGTCTCTTTCTTACAAGCTTACAATCCACCAGGCAGCCTAGACTAGCTGGCACCCTTTCCTTTATAACAAGAACTTTAATGACAAAAGCCCAAACTTCCACTTCCATGGGTGTGATCGCCACATGCAGGCCTGACTAATCAGAAGGCTGCTTGTAGTCACCTGACCAAGAAGAGCCATTCAGCATCCTCTCCACCTTCCAGCACCTGATCTCAGGCCTCCGGGGACGCCAGAGATAAGTCCTCCCTGCCCAGGTTACTGCACTGGAAGGGCAAAGGTTTAGTGCTATCATAGTTCTCCCTCACAGAGAGGCCTGAGCTCACTTGATGGTGCCTGGGTTCCTGGGTCACTCAAAGTTGGGAAAGAGAAGAGTCTTGCTCACATCACTGTGGACTTGTCACCCACCCAACTTCAGCAAATCCATCCGCATCCACCATCTAAGCCACGAGTCGCAGCCTTTCTGCATGGGACTTTTTAAGTTAGGTTTCCCAGGCATCAGAAAAAGGTTCTGACTTCAGGTCTCCATGGTTTCTAAGCACCTGGACCCAGGGGAGCGCATCTGTGCTCTGCCTTTCTCTAGTTTGCCTCTGTGCCCTCTTCCTGACAGAGGGGGACACTTTCGATAACATCTGTGGAACTGAACACTCACTTGACGTTTTCTTCCTGAACTGGTTATTTCTTAGCTTTCAATCCTGTTTGAGTTGTGTTAAGCAAATCGCGTGGAATTTGGCCAATTAAACAGTCTAGCTCTCTCGGTCTATAAGAAAATGAACAAAATGTCCCCTTGCCCGTAAGTCACCTCATCAGGGCAGGAAATAGGCCCATACTGTGGAGCACAGCCTCGTATCATATGTGCTACTGAGCAGTGGGGTGCATTGTCAGCCAGCGAGGCTCCCCTCTGAGATCACCACTAAGGGCCTTTGCCTGTGACTCTTAATTCTACCCAGTAAAGACACTCGAGGTCCGGTTAAAAATGCAGGCTTGGGGATGTCTACAAAACGGCAGGTGAACGAGCTCTGAAATTGTTCCTTTTCTCGTGAGAACCTGAAAAAAAATGAGAATGAGGAGACGATTAGGAAGTGACGTCAGAAGCGTTGTATGTACTTTAGAGTGGGGAGGCAGAAGGTTTGTGTTGGTTGGGAAGCTGCCCTCCAAGTGCGCAAGTGTGTGTGTGTGTGAGCATGTGTGTGTGTGTGTGTGAGCATGTGTGCGTGTGCATGTGTATGGTGATCAAAATGGCTCAGGCCATGGAAAGTGGCACTATTAGGGGGCGTGGCATTATTGGAGGAGGAGTGGTCTTGTTACAGGAAGTGTGTCACTATGGGGGTGGGCTTTGAATTTCCTATGCCCAGGCTCCTCCCAGTGTTTCCTGAGCACCTTCAGATCGGGATACAGAACTCTCAGCTCCTCCAGCACCATGCCAGCCTGGACACTGCCACGCTTCCCACCATGGTGATAATGGACAGAACCTCTGAACTTGTAAGCCAGCCTCAATTAAATGTTGTCCTTTGGAAGAGTTGTCGTGGTTAGGGTTTATTTTCACAGCAATAAAACCCCAAATAAATGTGTGGTGGTGGTGGTGGTGTGTATGTGTGTGGCTTGTGTGTGTGTGTGTGGCGTGTGTGTTTTGTGTGTACATGTGTGTGTGTGGTGTGGTTTATACATACATGTGTATATAAGACAGAAGACAACTGTGAGTGTCCTTCATTGGGTACCATCTGCGTTTTCATCGAGGGACCAGGTCTCTCTCGAGACTGGAACTCTTACAGGCTACACTGGAACTCTTACAGGCTACATTGACTGCCCATCAGGTATCTGTCTCAGAGCACACCGCCATGCCTGACATAGTCCAGACGCTCCGCGAGAAATCAGACTCAGAGTCTTACACTTTCAAGGCGAGCTTCACAACTGAGCCGCCTCTCCAGTCCCACAGGTGTTTCTTTATCCTCCACCAAGGAGGGATAAACGGTTCCAGACAGCAGACACAGGTGCTCTTGCAGGATGCTAAGTGGGGCGCTCCTGAGTCCTCGTGGAACCGCTCTTTTCAGTGATTGGCTTAGCAGGTGCTCAGTACCCTGTGGCCGAGTATATGAAGGCTCAGAATTGATTCGTAAAAAGACCTGGCGTCCCAGTGACCTCTTACCACTTCTTTTGAGCAGGACCAGACTCATCTCTCTCTCTCTCTCTCTCTCTCTCTCTCTCTCTCTCTCTCTCTCTCTCTCTCTCTCTCTCTCTCTCTCTCTCTCTCTCTCTCTCTCCCTCCCTCTCCCCTCCTCCCTCCCACTCTCTCTCTTTTTCTCTTTCTCTCCCCCTCCCCCTCTCCTTCCCCCTCCCCCTCTCCTTCCCCCTCCCCCCTCTCCCTCGCCATTCCAAAGAGCCCTCCCTTCAGCCAAAAGGATTCTATAAGCCTATCTGCTTGAACCTAGTTTACCTAATTTTCCTGGGCTGCAGCCAATAGATGCCCAGGAGTAGTGGCCAATACAATCAATGATTATTGTTCATTTGCTTTTCGGGCTTTTTGTTTCATTTTGACATTTTTTTTAACCTTTTGTTTTGCTTTGTTTTCATTTTTTTTAATTCTGTTTTATTGAGAGAAAGAGAACAAGAAGTTGGATGTTTAGGGAGGTGTGGAAGATCAGGGAAGAGGTAGGGAGAAGAATATATGATAAAATATATCCTATAAAAATTTAAATAACATATTTTTTAAAGATTTATTTATTCATTTATTATATATAAGTACACTGTAGCTGTCTTCAGACACACCAGAAGAGGGCATCAGGTCTCCTTACAGATGGTTGTGAGCCACCATGTGGTTGCTGGGAATTGAACTCAGGACCTGTGGAAGAGCAGTCGGGTGCTCTTAACCACTGAGCCATCTCTCCAGCCCTAAATAACATATTTTTTTAAAAATTGAAGAAATAGGCTCAACCAGTTTACAACGTCTCCAAGCTTTGCGGATCTGTCACTGTCCACTCCTGTGTTTTAGAGACCCTGGACACCAGGAAATATACTTTGTCACTAAAACACATAATTGTGATTAAAGCCAAGCCTAACTCATTACAAAATTACACACAGCAAAGAGATCTAACAGGAGATTTATCTGTGGAAATTTACAGTGTTTATTATTCAGAGAGCTGGTTGGAACAAGCAAGTAATTAAAAAATTCATTCCCAACATCTAGAACTTTAATCCTGGCAAATAATTTCAATATTTTTCCTCTCCAGTCTTCTAATGGAGCCTCACAGGAAAAAGCCTTTACTATATACACATGTGTGTGGTGTGTGGTGTTGTTGTGTGAGTCTTTTGTGCTCTTAACAGCTCCTCGGTTCATGTCTGAGATAGACAGCAGGTCTTTTCGAAGTCTTAGTTTTTACAAGGAATTACTCACTGTATTTCTGGAGTAATTGTTGCAGGATATTTGATCGCATTGTGACCCCCAAGATTGTGTTATTATTTATGGAAAAGCCCTGTTTCTAGTTGTGTGGCTCCCCCTTAGTCCACACCTTCAATCCCTCTGGCTGGAATACAGACTTGCCCTTAGTACACACTTTGAATCACAAACAATGGAGGAAAAGTTAGTTTGTAGAAGGAAGCACCCATGTTTAAAAGTGATGTCTAGTTGAGTGGCAGACAAAGTGACGAATCACAGAAAGATTTGACACAATAGGATATGTCCAACTCTCATGAAAAGAGAGAAGAAAGGAAAGCTATTTAAGGGGCAGTACAGAGAGATAAGGGGGAGGGAGGAGGGAGAGAGAGAGAGAGGGCAGGCAATTTTACTGGGAGAATTCTACAGAGACAGGTTGCAGAGAGGGATCGAACTAGACACAGGTAAAGACAGAACAAGCCAGAGAATGAGAGGAAGCCAGAAGATCAGAACACACTGTCAAAGTTAGCATGAGGCCAAACAGGGCAATTCATTGAGAAGCTGAGGAAAGCCAAATTGAATCAGTCAGCTTGGAACAGCCACAACACCTGAGTCGAACCAGCCAGCCAGAGTTTAGGGAAAAAAAAAACAAAAACAAAACCAAACAAAAAAACAAAACAAGAAAAGGTGAGTTCATTCAGCACAAGTCCCAGAGGCTGAAAACATTCTAGGGCTAGATTAGATTGTACAGAGGCTAGAAGCTTCCAGGGTTAGTCCCTGGTTAGCAGACTGAGGCAGTGAGCCTCGGAGATGACAAATACTACAGGAGAATAAAAAATGCCTTTACAGGTAATCACACACACGCACGCACGCACGCGCGCGCACACGCACACACACACACACACACACACACTGTATTTTGTTCAGCGTGAGGATAAAGACAGATGTCAACCATCGCCCCTGTTCACTAAAGCGCTCAGCTTCCCGTTCTCAATGGGCAATGGCTCCTGCTCATTAGACGCTTATGCTGTATGGTGCTCTCTATTGGGCTCATCGGGTTTTCTCAGTGTCGTAACGACTAGGAACGTTATTACCCCCTGTTTACATGGGAGGAGACTTGAACTTGAAGAGGTGATGTACTTTCCCCAGTGTTACCCACTCAAGTGGCCAAAGCTTAGATTTGGGCCAGGCCTACGTGAATTTCAGAAACCCAAATTCCATTCTCATGCTGTCTGTCTCTGTCTCTTCTCAGTTTCTCTCTCTCTCTCTCTCTCTCTCTCTCTCGCTCTCGCTCTCGCTCGCTCTCGCTCTCTCTCGCTCTCTCTCGCTCTCTCTTTTTCTCTTGTGTGCTCTCTCTCGCACTCTCGCTCTCTCTCTGTCTCTTCTCAGTTTCTCTTGCTCTCTCTCTCTCGCTCACTCTCGCTCTCTCTCCCTCTCTCTCACTCTCTCTCTTGCTCTCTCTCACTCTCTCTCTGTCTCTCTCTGTCCCTTCTCAGTTTCTCTCTCTCTCACTTTCTCTCTCTCTTTCTCTCTCCTGTGCTCTCTCTCGCTCTCTCTCCCTCTCTCTCTCACTCTCTCTCTTGCTCTCTCTCACTCTCGAGAGCTCTCTCTCTGTCTCTCTCTGTCCCTTCTCAGTTTCTCTCTCTCCCTCCCCCCTCCCTCCCTCTCTCCCTCCCTCCTTCTTCCTCCTCCTCTTCTCCCATTCTTTCTTTTTTTAATGAGGAATATAAAATATTTATTATATAATAATATATGGACATATAAGGTTTATTGTATATTTGATAAGAATTTGTAAAATGCCTACATTACTCTACATAATTACCAGATTTTTTTACTTTTTTTCTGTTGTTTTTTTTTATTTACATTTCAAATGTTATTCCCTTTCCCAGTTTCCCAGATATAAGCCCCCTATCCCATACCTGACCCCTTCTTCTATAAGGGTGTTCACCTCCCGATCCACCTCCCCTTCCTGTCCCCCCGACATTCCCCTACACTGGGGGTTCAACCTTGGCAGGACCAAGGGCTTCTCCTTCCATTGGTGCCCAACAAGACCATCCTCTGCTACATATGCAACTGGAGCCATTGGTCAGTCCATTGGGTAGTAGTTTAGTCCCTGGGAGCTCTGGTTGGTTGGCATTGTTGTTCTCATAGGGTTGCAAGTCCCTTCAGTTCTTTCAATCCTTTTTCTAAATCCTCCAATGGGGATCCCATTCTCAGTTCAATGGTTTGCTGGTAGCATTTGGCTCTGTATTGTCATGCTCTGGCTGTGTCTCTCAGGAGACATCTATATCTGGTTCCTGTCAGCATGCACTTCTTAGCTTCATCAATCTTAACTAGTTTTGGTGGCTGTATATATATGGGCCACATGTGGGGCAGGCTCTAAATGGCCATTCCTTCAGTCTCTGCTATAAGCTTTGCCTCCCTATCCTCCCCTATGGATATTTTTGTCCCCCCTTTAGAGGGAGTGAGCATCTGCACTTCAGTCATCCTTCTTCTTGACCTTCATGTGGTCTGTGGATTGTATCTTGGGTAATTTGAGCTTTTGAGCTAATATCCACTTATCAGTCAGTGCATACCACGTGTGTTTTTCTGTGTTTGAGTTACCTCACTCAGGATGATATTTTCTAGTTCAATCCATTTGCCTACGAATTTCATGAAGTCATTGTTTTTGATAGCTGACTAGTACTCCATTTTGTATATGTACCACATTTTTTGTATCCATTCCTCTGTTGCAGGGCATCTGGGTTCTTTGCAGCTTCTGGCTATTATAAATAAGGCTGCTATAAACATAGTGGAGCACGTGACTTTGTTGTACATTGGAGCATCTTTTGGGTATATACTCAAGAGAGGTATAGCTGGGTCCTCAGGTAGTGAATTGTCCAATTTTTTGAGGAACCACCAGGCTGAATTCCAGAATGGTAGTACCAGCTTGCAATCCCACCAACAATGGAGGAGTGTTCCTCTTTCTCCACATCCTCACCAGCATGTGCTGTTACCTGGTTTTTTGTCTTAGCCATTCTCACTGGTGTGAGGTAGAATCTCAGGGTTGTTTTGATTTGCAGTTCCCTGATGACTAAGGATGTTGAACATTTCTTTAGGTGTTTCTCAGCCATTTGATATTCCTCAGCCAAAAATTCTTGGTTTAGCTCTGTACCCCATTTTTAATAGGGTTATTTGGCTCTCTGGAGTCTACCTTCTTCAGTTCTTTGTATATAATGGATATAAGGCCTCTATCTGTTGTAGGATTGGTAAAGATCTTTTCCCAATCTGTTGGTTGCCGTTTTGTCCTAACCACAGTGTCCTTTGCCTTACAGAAGCTTTGCAGTTTTATGAGGTCCCATTTGTCAATTCTTGTTCTTAGAGCATAAGCCACTGGTGTTCTGTTCAGGAAATTTTCCCCAGTGCCCATGTGTTCGAGATGCTTCCCCACTTTTTCTTCTATTAGTTTGTGTGTATCTGGTTTGAAGTGGAGGTTCTTGATCCACTTGGACTTAAGCTTTGTACAGGGTGATAAGCATGGATCGATCTGCATTCTTCTACACGCTGACCTCCAGTTGAACCAGCACCATTTGTTGAAAATGCTATCTTTTTTCCATTGGATGGTTTTAGCTCCTTTGTCAAAGATCAAATGACCATAGGTGTGTGGGTTCATTCCTGGGTCTTCAGTTCTATTCCACTGATCTACCTGCCTGTCTCTGTACCAATATCATACACGATTTTTTCACGATTGCTCTGAAATACTGCTTGAGGTCAAGGATGGTGATTTCCCCAGAAGTTCTCTTATTGTTGAGTATAGTTTTCTCTAGCTTGGTTTTTTTTTTTTTTTGTTATTCCAAATGAATTTGCAATTGCTCTTTCTAACTCTATGAAGAATTGAGTTGGAATTTTGATGGGGATTGCATTGAATCTGTAGATTGCTTTTAGCAAAATGGTCATTTTTACTATATTAATCCTGCCAATCCATGAGCATAGGAGGTCTTTCCATCTTCTGAGATCTTCAATTTTTTTTTTGATACTTAAAGTTCTTGTCATACAGGTTGTTGCTTGTTTAGAGTCAAACCGAGATATTTTATATTATTTGGGACTATTGTGAAGGGTGTCATTTCCCTAATTTCTTTGAGTAGAGGAAGGCTACTGATTTTTTTTTTGAGTTAATTTTATACCCAGCCACTTTGATGACGTGGTTTATCAGGCTTAGTAGTTCTCTGGTGGAATTTTTGGGGTCACTTAAGTATACTATCATATCATCTGCAAATAGTGATATTTTGACTTCTTCCTTTCCAATTTGTATCACTTTGACCTCCTTTTGTTGTCTGATTGCTCTGGCTAGGACTTTGAGCACTATATTGAATAAGTAGGGAGAGAGTGGGCAGCCTTGTCTAGTCCCTGATTTTAGTGGGATTGCTTCAAGTTTCTCTCCATTTAGTTTAATGTTAGCTACTGGTTTGCTGTATATTGTTTTTACTATGTTTAGTTATGGGCTTGAATTCTTGATCTCTCCAGGACTTTTATCATGAAGGGGTGTTGAATTTTGTCAAATGCTTTCTCAGCATCTAATGAAATAATCATGTGTTTTTTCCTTTGAGTTTGTTTATATAGTGGATGTGTTGATGGATTTCCGTATATTGAACCATCCCTGCATCCCTGGGGATGAAGCCTACTTGATCATGATAGACAATCATTTTGATGTGTTCTCAGATTCAGTTTGCAAGAATTTTATTGAGTATTTTTGCATCAATATTCATAAGGGAAATTGGCCTGAAGTTCTCTTTCTTTATTAGGTCTTTGTGTGGTTTAGGTACAAGTGTAATTATGGCCTCACAGAAGGAATTAGGTAGTGTTCCTCTGTTTCTATTTTGTGGAATAGTTTGGACAGTATTGGTATGAGGTCTTCTATGAAGGTCTGATAGAATTCTGGACTAAACCCATCTGGTCCTGGGTTCTTTTTGGTTGAGAGACTTTTAATAACTGCTTCTATTTCTTTAGGAGTTATGGGGTTGTTTAGATGGTTTATCTGTTCCTGATTTAACTTTGGTACCTGGTATTTGTCTAGAAAATTATCCATTTCCTCCAGATTTTCCAGTTTTGTTGAATATAGGCTTTTGTAGTAGGACCTGATAATTTTTTTAATTTCCTCAGATTCTGTTGTTATGTTTCTCTTTTCATTTCTGATTTTGTTAATTTGGATACACTCTCTGTGCCCTCTGGTTAATCTGGCTAAGGGTTTATCTATCTTGTTGATTTTCTCAAAGAACCATCTCCTGGTTTTGTTGATTCTTTGTATAATCCTTTTTGTTTCTACTTGGTTGATTTCAGCCCTGAGTTTGATTTCCTGCCTTCTACTCCTCTTGGGTGAATTTGCTTCTTTTTGTTCTAGAGCTTTCGGGTGTGCTGTCAAGCTACTGATGTATGCTCTCTCCTGTTTCTCTTTGCAGGCACTCAGAGCTTATGAGTTTTCCTCTTAGCACTGCTTTCATTGTGTGCCATAAGTCTGGGTATGTTGTGCCTTCTTTGTCATTAAATTATAAAAAGTCTTTAATCTCTTTCTTTATTTCTTCCTTGACCAAGTTATCATTGAGTAAATTGTTGTTTAACTTCCATGTATATGTGGGCTTTCTGTTGTTTTTGTTGTTATTGAAGACCAGCCTTAGTCTTTGGTGATCTAATAGGATGCATGGGATTATTTCTATCTTCCTGTATTTATTGAGGCCTGTTTTGTGACTGATTATATGGTCAGTTTTGGAGAAGGTACCATGAGGTGCTGAGAAGAAGGTATATCCTTTTGTTTTAGGATGAAATGTTCTATAAATACCTGTTAAGTCCATTTGGTTCATGACTTCTCTTAGTCTGTCTATGTCTCTGTTTAATTTCTGTTTCCATAATCTGTCCATTGATGAGAGTGGGGTGTTGAAATCTCCTACTATCATTGTGTGAGGTGCAATGTGTGATTTAAGCTTTAGTAAAGCTGCTTTTATGAATGTAGGTGCCCTTGCATCGGAGCATAGATATTTAGGATTGAGAGTTCATCGTCACTCTCTTCTATACCTATTATACTTAGGTTTGATCTTTTCATTGTGTCCTGGATTTCCTGAATGTTTTGGGCTAGGAACTTTTTGCTTTTAACATTATCTTTGATGGTTGTTTTGGTGAATATGAAGTATCCTTCCTTATCTTTTTTGATGACTTTTGGTTGAAAGTCGATTTTATTCGCTACTCCAGCTTGTTTCTTCAGACCATTTGTTTGGAAAGTTGTTTTCCAGCCTTTCACTCTTTGTCTCTGAGGTGTGTTTCCTGTATGCAGCAAAATGCTGGGTCCTCTTTACATATCCAGCCTGTTAGTCGATGTCTTTTTATTGGGGAATTAAGGAATAGTGATTATTACTTCCTATTATTTTCATTGTTAGAGGTGGAATTATGTTTGTGTGTCTCTCTTCTTTTGGTTTGGTTGCAAGGAGATTACTTTCTTGCTTTTTCTAAGGTATAGTTTCCCTCCTTGTGTTGGAGTTTTCCATCTATTATCCTTTGTAGGGCTGGATTTGTAAAAAGATATTGTGTAAATTTGGTTTTGTCATGGAATATCTTGGTTTCTCCATCTATGTTAATTGAGAGTTTTGCTGGATATAGTAGCCTGGGCTGGCATTTGTGTTCTTTTAAGGTCTGTATGACATCTGTCCAGGATCTTCTGACTTTCATAGTCTCTGGTGAGAAGTCTGGTGTAATTCTGATAGGTCTGCCTTTAAATGTTACTTGACCTTTTCCCCTTACTGCCTTCAATATTCTTTCTTTGTTTTGTGCATTTGGTGTTTTGACTATTATGTGATGGGAGGAGTTTCTTTTCTGGTCCAATCTATTTGGAGTTCTGTAGGCTTCTTGTATGTCTATGGGCATCTCTTTCTTTAGGTTAGGGAAGTTTTCTTCTAGAATTTTGTTAAAGATATTTACTGGTCCTTTATGTTGGGAGTCTTCGCTCTCACCTATTATCCTTAGGTTTGATCTTTTCATTATGTCCTGGATTTCCTGGATGTTTTGGTCTAGGAGCTTTTTGCATTTAACATTATCTTTGAAGGTTGTTTTGATGTTTTCTATGGTATCTTCTGCCCCTGAGGTTCTCTCTTCTATCTCTTATATTCTGTTGGTGATGCTTGCATCTATGACTCCTGATCTCTTCCCTAGGTTTTCTATCTCCATGGTTGTCTCCTTTGTGCTTTTGTTATTGTTTCTATTTTCATTTTTAAAGGTCAGTTCCTTCACCTGTTTGGTTTTGTTTTCCTGTAATTCTTTAAAGGATTTTTGTGTTTCCTCTTTAAGGGCTTCTACTTGTTTACTTATGTTGTCCTGTATTTCATTATGGGAGTTATTTATATCCTTCTTAAAGTCCTCCATCATCCTTATAAAGTGTGATTTTAAATCTAAATCTTGCTTTTCCAGTGTGTTTGGATATCCATATTTGCTTTGGTGGGAGAACTGGGCTCTGATGATGCCAAATAGTCCTGGTTTCTGTTGCTTAGGTTCCTGTGCTTGCCTCTCACCATCAGGTTACCTCTGGTGTTAGCTCGTCTTGCTGTCTCTGACAGTGGCTTGACCCTCCTGTAGGCTTGTGTGTCAGCACTCCTGTCAACCTGTTTTCTTTCAGCCCGATCTAGCAACAGAGAACTCTGCTCTCAGGTGTGTAGGCGCTCCTAGCAGCTGGCGTTCAGCTCTCAGCGCAGGCAGAAACCCAAAGGGTCTGCCCCCGACTGCCCCTAGGTCCCTGTGCCCAGGGGGCACAGGTAGCACTAGACGATTTCCTCTTGGGTCACGAATGTGGGCAGAGAGTAGTCTCTGAGTTCTCAGGAGTATCCACACTTCTGAGGGTCCAGCTCTCTCCCCCATAGGATTTGGGTGCTGGGATCTGTGGGATCTGTTCAGTTTGGTCCTCCCATTCTTTCTTGATGTGGTCTCACGTAGCCCACACTGGCCTCTAACTCACTAAGTGGCCAAGGATGACCTTGACCTCCTGATCCTCTTGCTTCTGTCTCTTAGGTGCAGGGATGACATAGACCACAACTGCTGGTTTACACAGCTCTGGGGATAGAGCTCAGGTCTTCATGTGTGCTCAGTGAGTAGTAGTCTACTAACTGAACTCGACACTCGGTCCCCCAAACTCTTAACGGCCATGTTTAAAGTGGCTTTACTGTTTCTCATAAGTTACATCAATAATTGATCAAGGTACGGGTCTATGGCAGAGACAGGGAAGATCTATGAAAGGCTGAAGTCCTGTCTATTCTACAGGGAGTGTAGCATGCTAGAATCTGGTCTGACCATCTTTGGGCATTCTCTAAGACTTGCTTTTGCATGTATCCATGTGCTGACACAGGTCATGCTGCCTGTGTCTCCATCTCCCCTCTGAATCACTGTCTGGGGAGCAGAGCTGCTGTGGGTTGGTCTAATGTTGCTTGTATTTCCGTGCTAATCTGGGGTCCCCAAGACTGGTCACCCCAAAGATGAGTCTGCAAATAAGACATTGAGGGACCCTGACCCCAGTTAATCGTGGCTGGCGAATAAAGATGTCAACAACCAGTAACTGGGCAGAAGAAGCATAGGTGGGGTTGAGATTTCTCAGGTTTGGGGAGAGAAAGAACCACGAGGAGGAGGAGGAGGAGGAGGAGGAGGAGGAGGAAGAGGAAGAGGAGGAGGAGGAGGAGGAGGAGGAGGAGGAAGAGGAGAAAGAAGAAGAAGAAGAGAAGGAGGAGGAGGAGAAAGAAGAGGAAGAGGAGGAGGAAGAGGAAGAGGAGGAGAAAGAAGAGGAAGAAGAGGAGGAGGAGGAGAAAGAAGAGGAAGAAGAGAAGGAGGAGAAAAAGGAGGAGGAGGAAGAGGAGGAGGAGGAGGAGGAGGAGGCCACCATAGAGGAAGGAAGAATGTGCAGGAGGGGAGAAAGGAGAGCCAGCCATGGGTTAGCGGAACAATAAAAACTGTCACCATGTGGGCTAGCCAACTGGAGTTAAGAGCAGCCCAGATAAAACATAGTGAATAGTAACTGATAACTCAGGGTTATTGATGGGAAAGTAGATTTTAACAGCATGGAGGGCAGGCAGTGACCCAGATACTGCACTGCTTAAGGCATATCAAAAATATGAAAACGGTGAGTGTCTTTCACCGAGGAACTCAATGAACAAGGCAGGGTAGAAGCCCTGGGCTGGGATTTTCGATAATTTCTACCACACGGAGCCCAGGCATCACTCACTGCTGGTAGACATTGCCTTCCCTGCAGTCTTGCACCACTCTGAAGGTGGGACACAGGCATGAGAAAAGCCTGCAGAGAATAGAAATGCAGCATCCAGCTGGCTTAACTCCCCTTAGATGCTGACTTTCTGCAGAAAGGTGACGTTCAGAGCTCCAGGGATGCCTGAGGCTTTCCTTCTAAGAAATCCTTTGGGTTTGGGCATTTGCTAGCACTTCTGAGGGCCTTTCTAGAAACTGCCTCTACTGTGTGGGTTCATGTATGGAAGCCAGAGGACAACCTCAAGTGTTGTTCCTCAGGCACCATCTACCTGGTTTTTCAAAACAAGATCTAACACTGGCCTGGAGATGGAGCAGTAGGCTAGGCCAGTCGGTCAGCAAGCTCCAGGGTTCCTCCTGTCTTCAGTCCCCCTGCACTGGGATTCCATGCATATGCCACTGCTCCTGTTGGTTTGGTCTGTGTAGGTGCTGAGCAAAGAGCTCACGTCCTCATACACAGCAAGCACTTTACCGACCGAGCCATCTCCACAGTTCCTAGGATCCATCTACCTCCTCCTTTCAGCGTGGATTTCCACAATTACGCCCCTCATCTGTAAAGCGGAGAAAATGCATCCCCGCTCTATCCCCGGGGAGACCTGTATGGATTAAACGACAAGCAGCCCTTCTGTATCCTGCACATGGGTCCTTAATTAAGAATGGCTCCTCGGAGAGCAGTAGAAGGGTTCGCATGAGGGGGCTGGTGGGATGTGGGGAAGCTTCAAGGCACATTAGTCGGTTCTGAGGCAGTCGAGACAGATGCTCAACACACAATTAGGGATGCTGTGCTGGAGAAGGAGAAGGGATGAGGAGAGCTGAGCGCACAGGTATGACGGAAGTGTCTCATCGACTTTACAGTAAGACATTGCTTGTCTGTCTGTTCTGGTTTTGACCGTCTCCATACAATGTTGCTGCGGGCTCCAAACCGAAATGGAGAACTTTTTGAAGTCAGAGAGTCCAAGCTAGAGGGCAAACGGTAATTGAGTTTTTTCTGCTCCGAGTTCTGTAATCTAGAGACACCCCTATTGTTTCTTTCCTGGTTTGAAAGCACACAGGACTCAGAGTCAACCCCAAATGAGGTGTTGGCCTAGCCCTCGTTTCTGTGTATTCAGAATGCTTTTCCTCAAGACATGGTTATTGGCACACTAATTACTGATATTCTGGGGTGTGGTGTAATATTTTGTTACATGCTGTGATGGTCTGTAGATGCTCAGCCCAAGGAGTGGCACTATTAGGAGGTGTGGCCCTGTTAGAGTAGGCGTGTCACTGTAGGTGTGGACTTAAGACCCTCATCCTAGCCACCTGGAGGTAAGTCTTCTCCTAGCAGCCCTTCTGATGAAGATGTAGAGCTCTCAGCTCCTCCTGCACCATGCCTGCCTGGACGCCGCCATGTTCCTGCTTTGATGATAATGGACTGAACCCCTGAACCTGTAAGCCAGCCCAAGTCAAATGTTGTCCTTATGAGAGTTGCCTTGGTCATGGTGTCTGTTCACAGCAGTAAAGCCCTGACTAAGACACATGCTTACTGTGTTTAGTGAGCAGATGACAGCCATTGGCACAGTGATTATATTGGAAACAAAGTCTTTGATAGCTGTCTTGAAGTGTGGGCAGTTGAGCACTGCTGAGCGTTCCCGTCCAGCTGTAGAGCATCAATTCTGTTCCCCTTAACTGTGCTCCCAAACACATTCACTGCCCTCTCTGCACCACCATCGCCACCTCCCACTCACCCTGTGCACGTCCCATCCTCTGGTAACCATTACCCAAAGGTTCCCTTCTCTCATCTCCATCTATAGCTTCTGTGTCAGTGCGAAGATGCAGATGCAACTCTGGGCCTGACTCTTCCACTGAACACAGTGTCTGTCTTAGTTAAGGTTATTCTGCCACGACCAGACACCCAAGGCAACTCTTATAAGGACAATATTTAATTGGGGCTGGCTTACAGGTTCAGAGGTTCAGTCCATTATCATCAAGGTGGGAACATGGCAGCGTCCAGGCAGGCATGGTGCAGGAGGAGCTGAGAGTTCTACATCTTCATCCGAAGGCTGCTAGGAGAAGACTGGCTCCCACATGGTTAGGAAAAGATCATAAAGCCCATGCCCACAGTGACACACTTCCTCCAACAAGGCTACACCTCCAAATAGTGCCACTCCCTGGACCAAACATATTCAAACCACCATAGATCCCTTCTCTGATTTACTTAATTCCCATTAATGAGGAGGCTAGCTATTGTGTTTTATATGTAGGTTCTGTGTTCTGTGACACATCTATCAGTTCTCATAGTCCTTTGGTAGGGTCTTTAGTGGGCTTTTATCATCTGGAAACAAAAATAACCCCACCCCACTCCCGATCCCCTAAACACCCCCCATCTCCCTCCCCACATCTGTGCTGTATCCTTTCTCTTGCCCACTTGCTTGGCTAAGATTCTCACCATGTATTGGTGAGAGTGACGCGATTGGAATCCCTTTGTTTGTTCAAGATCTTAGAAAACTGCTTCATCTTCCGTGTTTGTAAGACATAAGCTATGACCTTGTCACAGGATGCCTTTACTATGTTGAGGTATGATTTTTTCACATCAACATTCGTTCAGGACTTTTACCGAGAAGGGAAGTTGAAGTTTATGAAATGGTCTTTTGACATCTCTGGCGATGACCGTGTGGGATTTTTTTTTTTTATCCTTGAGTGTTTATTGTTATATATTACATTCATTGATTTTGAGTGTCTCGAACCTCCTTGCCTTTCTGGAATTAAGCCAACACGATTACGGTGTGTGATCTCTCTACTGTACCGATGAGTTGATCTGCAAATATGTTGTCGAAGACTTTCGCACCTTCGATCATTGGGGGTTCTCTTTTGCTGTTGTCCTTGTCCAGCTCTGGTGGGCATCGTGTCGCCTTATTTTCTGTATGTCTTCTATTTCGACGTTAGGGTTTATGCATCTGCTGGGATGGCTCTCCTCTCCTCTTTCTCAGTAAGCAGCTTTTCCTCGTGGTGGGAAGGGTGGTATCATCCCTCTTGATAAGTGTCTTCCCAGCTGAACCCTGTAGGTCTTCCCTGTAGCCTCGTTAGCTGGACTTGGTGGGTTTGAGCACCATGTATATCACATCCACGACAAAGACCCTCTGTCTGCGGGTCTTATAATAATTCAAGGTGGTGTGGTGTAGACAACAGAGCATAAGGTTTGTGTACCATGTAGCTGTCAAATAGTGGGAGTGTAGCCTCTATCAGCTGATGGAGGCTTCCTCAGACATGGTGGCAATTAGCTGTGTACTTACAGGTGACTTTGAGGCTGGTCATGGTGATAGCCTAAAGCTCTTGTTCTCTGATTGGTCACCAGTACATATCCAGAGATCCTGTGGGGTAAGTAACACAGTTCCCTCCTATAAGACTGATGGCCAGGCACGTCAGCAGGGAACACCTTGACAGGCAGTGTGTGCCCGTGTAGATGACTGACAGACAGTGTCGGGAGACTTGTACTTCTCCTCTCTGCTGCTCCTGTGAGCGTGGCCAGCCAAGTATGGGACCTCAAAGCTCTCCTCAATGTGCCTGCCTGGGGACCTGTCAGTAACGGGGAGGGTTGGTTCCTTATTCGTTTGATTGGTTGGTTGGTTGGTTGGTTTTAAGACAAGGTCTCACAGAGCCCAGGCTGGCCTCAAACTGGCTTATGCAGCTGAGGGGGTCCTTGAACTCCCAATCCTCCTACCTAGAGGGAGGAGTAGTGGGAGTGGGAGTGCACTCTACGTCCCAAGTGCTGGATCACAGGAGCACACCACCATACCCCGACCAACCCCTAACCTTTTTCTTTTTTTTTTTTCCTTCATTTTTTATTCTTCTATTTTTGAGATTATAATGCAATTACATTTCTCCCTTCCCTTTTCTTTCTCCAAACCCTCCCACATACCCCCACACAGGCTCTCCTTCAAATCTACAGACTGTCTTTTATTGTTGTTGCATGTATGTATATACATATATATATTCTTAAATATGGCCTGCTTAGACTGCACAGTTATGTGTCTGTTTTTAGGGCTGAGCATTTAACAATGGACAGCCAATCGGCGTGTTCTTCCTGGGGAAAACTACATCTCTACCTCCTCCCACTTTTCTTCAGTGGCCTCCTATATAGCTCTTCGTCTAGGGCTGAGGCCTCTTGGGCTTTTTCCTGTCCACTTGGGCTTGTCCGTTGGAGGTGTCTTTGTTGAGCTTGTATCTAGACAGTCATGTTGGTGAGGCTTTATGGGTTTAACTTCTAATAATGCTAGGAGACACAACACCGCGGTCACACTCCTCTGACACTCAGAGTCTTTCTGGGCCCCTCACCCCAATGTTTCCTGAACCTTAGTGTTGTGGGGGTGTTTTAATGATGTGTCCATTGTGACTGAGCTCCGCAATTCTGCGTTTCTGTCAGCTGTGGTTTTCTGTAGTGTGTATAGCTGGTCGGGGGTCGTGGGGGAGCTGGGTATAGCCAGAATTCCAGTGGATCCCCCAGATCTCCCTAAGAGAAGGGATAAGGGGATAAAGGAACCCAAACATGGGTGTCAAATGATCTGTTTCCTGGTGTCCTCATCCCTGGCACACACACACAGAGCCCCACAGGGCTTTGCATGTACTTGGTCTCAGGTCTGGGTAGTGGCGCCCTCCCATTCCTTCCCATGTAATGGTCTGCATCTCTCAGGTCTTTACATCAGAGCCACTCCAAGACCGCCTCATGAGGCAGCCACCTGCTGAGGCGGTACTGTGAGACCCATGAGCCTGAAACTGAGAAAGGGATGGAATATTGTGGCCCAGGAGTAGTACAGCTTCGGCCCAGAGGACCCACCTCCAGATGGCCCCTAGCTATAGAACCTCAAGAGTTCATGGAAGATGCAGAGACACTCCAGGTCTTTTGCCTGTTTAGGACGTGTGTCCGTAAGGCTCTGGCTTTACCAGAGCAACTTTCCGGGACTCTATCCTGCCTTGATCCTGTTACTGTTTTAGGACAAAGGTACAAGCTCCGGGAGTCCTGTGGACTGGGCCCAGCCATCCATCCATCCATCCCAACATGTCCCACTAATTAAAGAGCAGAACAGGGAAACTTAACCAATGTGACCACGTTGAGTAGAGGTACTGAGAATGGGGGCCAGCGACCCCCAAGTCTTATCTTCAGGGAACTGACCTGAACTTTCAGTTTGAATGGTAGACAAACTGGGGCGGGGTGCAAGAGCTGGGCATGACAAAGCACTGCTGATTGAGGGGTGACCTGACTTGCTCTGTACCTCAGTTCTGCTTCTACAAGGTCGTCGAAGGCGGTACCACTGCCCTCATTTGACAAAGCAATCTGACAAACAAAAGGCTCTATCTAGTCCCCTGCCCCAGGGCACATCTCTCCACTATAGATAGTTGCCCTCATTTGGAGGGTGGCCCGACCTGTGAGGTTCTGCTGTAATCCAGGATGACTGCTGCCTCAGGACTGGAGACCGTAGGTGCCTCCGAAGTTTGGCACAAGATGATCCAGTCCTGACAGGAAATGCCCTCCCCCACCCCCACCCCCGGGGTTTTGTCATGGTACCTTTGGCCTTGAAGAGGGATAAAATGAAATAGCTCCTACTAGTTGTCTCACAAACACCACCACAGCCGCCACCACAAGTGATTAACCTGTCTGCAGAGTTAAGCAGGTAACTGGCCCCAAGCAATGGTGTGATGTGAAATAAAGGCAGCGGTACCAACCAGGCTTTCAACCTGCCGTGATGTATATTGCACGCCCAAGTGAGTGACTGCTTTTTAACAGTGTAACTTCAGGGCCTGGAGAGATGGCTCCGTGGTTAAGAGCACTGGCAGCTCTTACAGAGAAGCCATGTTTAGTCCCCAACCCCAACAGGGCAACTCACAGCAGTCTCTAATTCCAGGTCTGCGGATCTATCACCCTCTTCTGGCCTCTATAGGTACTGCAGGCATGTGGTGGTCCTACATACATGCACACAAAACACTCAAACACATATAAAAATTAAAATTGAATACGTATAAACCAGCTTTGAGGGGAGAAAACCTATTTTGTACATTTATAGTAGAACGCACCAAGAAACCCTAAATTCTGGGTTGCAATAGTATTCAGCTATCACTGTGTGTAGAACTCCCTTGCTAAAGAAAAGGTTATGTTTGTCAGTGATCCTCTGAGGTAGACCAACTGGCTGATTGGGGAGTGGGTTTTCTTGTATGTAGTAGTGTAAAAGGATGTACATCAAACACAGAAAAATTACGAGGAAAGACACAGGATGAAACCCAGGTGCCCAGTTCCTGACTGTATCCATAAGAAACAATGAACGGCAGCCATCTATCAGAATGTAACATTGAACGGGGAGCCATCTATCAGAATGTAACCATTTGGGGAAAGCCCTCCCACAAGCAGCCATTTTGCAGAAGAATAAATACTGATACAAATTGTGTCACACAAGGCTACTTTGACCAAACTCCCAGTACCAACATTGAGGTCACAGCAAAATTACTCATAGGTGCTATAGTACAGCCAGGAACCTGGAGAGCATTTCCATGGCTTTTTTAAAAAAGACATTTCCAATGCATTCAAAGGGATGTTTGTACTTCAGTAAAGTAGGCATTCCTAAACCCCCAAAGCACTATTTGGTTTTGTCTTTTAATGGTAAATATTTTGTCCTTCGTTTTCTCAAAGCTGAGCATGTAATTTGGATGTCTGTCTCTAGGTAGCTCTCGCTTACAGTGGCTGTCCCTGGAAAATCAATGCGACAGCTCTAAGCAACACACTGTCTTCCACATCGTGCTGATTGCTCTTGTTCTGCTAATTTAGGAGACAGTCATGTTGAGGGCCAGCCCTGGTGAGGATGGAGACCATTCCTCGTAGATGTCCTGTTCCCAGCAGGCCTCCACAGGCTCCAAGATGGTGAGTGTCCTGCTTTGTGATTTAATACATGCTCTAGTTTAGAGCAGATTCCATGTGCTACTTAAAAGAATTCCCACTCTGTGGCTGCTGCATAGAATGCTCTACAAATCTCTGTTGAGTGCATTTGACGTACAGTATAACCTATGCTTCTCTGTTGCTATTTGAGAGTGTCGAATGGTGAACCCAGTAGTAAGGGTAGGATGTTGAAATTCCCAAGTATTATTTACTGAAGCTTACATATCTCTTTAGGTTTATTGTTGTTATACATACATACATGTAACGTACATGTTACATACATGTAACATACATGTAACATACATGTTGCATATCATCTTAGATCTGGAGTGATGGCTTAGCCATTAAGAGCACTGTATTGGCTACTTTTGTGTGTCAACTTGACACAAGCTTGAGTTATCACGGAGAAAGAAGCCTCAGTTGAGGAAATGCCTCCATGAGACCCAGCTGTAAGGCATTTTCTCAACTAGTGATCAAGGGGGGAGGACCCAGCCCATTGTGGGTGGTGCCATCCCGGAACTGATGGTCTTGGGTTCTAAAAGAGAGCAAGCTGAGCAAAGCAGGGGAAGCAAGTCAGTAAGTAACACCCCTCCATGGCCTCTGCATCAGCTTCTACTTCCTTCCCTGCTTGAGTTCCAGTCCTGACTTCCTTTGATGATGAACAGCGATGTGGAAGTGTAAGCTGAATAAACCCTTTCCTCCCCAACTTGCTTCTTGGTTGTGGTGTCTTGTGCAGGAATAGAAACCCTGACTAAGACAAGCATATAATCCTTCTTGCAGAGGATTGGAATTCAGTTTAGAGGATCCACATTGGGCCACTCGAAAACACCCGTAACTGCAGCTGCAGGGGACCCAACGCCCTCTTCTGGCCTCTGGGTACACTGCACACACACACACACACACACACACACACACACACAGAGAGAGAGAGAGAGACAGAGACAGAGACAGAAAGACAGAGACAGACTTCAAAATAAAATCTTTTTAACATTGAGTTATCCACAGTCTTGTAATAATGTCCTGCTGACTTGATCTCTTGGCCATGACTCAGTGACCATCTTTCTTTGTCTCACTGTCCTGTCTGAAAGTCTGTTCCATTTCCTATGAGCACAACTACACAAGCTTGATTCTGAATTCCTTTTCTATTGCCCTCTCCGCACAGTGTTGGGTCATAACCCTTTCAGCCGGTCTGTACATACGTATTTTAAATGAGCAGCTGGGATCGTTTACACTCAAGTTATTGGTGGAAAATAGGGACTTGTTCCTGTGACTTTTTTTAATTGCCTAGTTGAGATATTCTTTTCTTTTGGTTGGTTGGTTGGCTTGGTCCTTATGACTTGATGGTCTCGTGGATTGGTGATGCTTGTATTTTCTGTTTGTACCCGTGTACCCACTTCAGTTAGAGTAGCGTCTTTACTGGTTCTTCCTGATCTTTCTCTTTCTCCCATATCTACGTGAAGGAGTCCCTTAAGCATGATTCCTAACGTAGTCTTGAGCCTCCTCAGTTGGTGCTCACCTTGGAAGGTCTTTTGTCCACTGGTTCTGAGAACCATCTTTCCGAATGTTGCTCCAAGGTCTTCAATTCTCTTAATCTCCAGAGCCTTGAAGCGACTTTAGAATAGACTTCCTTCTGTTCTTACGATAGACTCTCTGATGATAATTAACCTTCACTGGCAATTATTTTTTGTTTTGTTTTGTTTTGTTTTTTTAGAATATAAAAGAGCACCCTCTGTCTTCTTGCCTGTAGGGTTCCTGCTGAGAAATTTGCTGGCTGGCTAACAGGGGTGCCTTAGAGTGATTTGCCACATTACTCCTGTGGGGTCTAAAATTCTGCCCTGAACTTTCGGCTACGATCCGGCAGCTAGCATGTTTACCTGTCGCCTCTGTTGGGTGTTGCCCTGTACGTGCTTGTCTTAGGGTTTCCATTGCTGCAACAAAAGACCATGACCAAAAAGAAAGATGGGGAGGGAAGGCTTCACTCAGCTTATATTTCCACATTGCTGCTCATCACCAAAGGAATTTGGAGATGGACTCAGGTCAGGAAGCTGGAGGCAGGAGGTGTTGCAGAAGCCACAGAGGGGTGCTGCTTACTGGCCCTACTCAGCCTCCTTCCTTATAAAACCCAGGGATGGCACCTCCCACAATGGGCCGGGCCCTCCCCCAATGACCACTAATGGAGAAAATGCCTTACTGATGGATCTCATGGAGGCATTTCCCTTCTTCCTCTCTGATGACTCTAACTTGTGTCAAGTTGACACACAAAACCAGCCAGTGCAGTGCTCCTGTCTTTCTGGAGAGCAAACGGGTTTTCTGTTATTATTTAACTGAGCTGGGCTTTTTAATTAAGTGGTGACTTCATGCATGTGTATCTGGCCAATACGTTTTTCTTTACTCTCAGGATTAACGTCTCTCCCTTTGCCAGTCACGCAAACATTTGATCTTTTAATGGTGCTCTTAATACCTTATGAATTCTCTCTCTCTCTCTCCCTCCCTCCCTCCCTCCCTCCCTCCCTCTCCTTCCCTCCCTCTCCCCCTCTCTCCCTCCCCCTCTCTCCCTCCCCCCCCCCTTCTCTCTTTCCTTCATTGCTGTCTGGACATAGTAGTTTGAAAGATGTCTTCAAGCTTCAATCTGCTTTCTTGTGACCCCACCCTGTAACTCTAACACCCAGACAAAACCATACATGACTGGCCACACCAAAGTCGTAGATGGCAGTCCTATGCCTCCCAGGTCTTGGGGACAGCATCCTCTGGGTTCCTCCATGATGTGACATTTAGTGAGTCTGTGTCAGTGAGCCACCTCTGGCTTCTGAGACAGCCAGCCGCTGAGCCAGTACAGCAGGATGTTGCTGGGGTCCTACAGGTGGGAATTTTCAGGAATCCCTAAGATAGCTCCTGGCTTTAAGACCCTGCCAATCAGAGTCATTTTTCAAAGCCAAGCTACTACACAGATTTCACACCCTTTAGACTCTAACCCTGCAGTGCTGCGAGGCCATCCAGGCCCAGGAGTGGCCAGCATCGGCACTGATGTTTTACTGGAGTCCTTTTCTATCACCGTGCCTTGTACGTTTGCTGCTTTAATTCTTTGTGAAGGATCAAACTGACACCTTGGTTTGGCCCGTTGCCCCGCCCACCCACTTATATGTGGTGTAAGTCAGAGGTCGGATTTCAAGTCCAGGAACGATACAAAAATAAATGTGAGGTAAACACAAAACAAGTCAGACTGGTTGCCCTAACTTCGTGTCTGTTGCTGAGAATGACCTGACAAAAGGCAACCTAGGGGAAAGGTTTATTTGGCGGACACTTGCAGGGTACAGTCCATTGCTGTGGGGAAGTCAAGGCAGAAACATAAAGGACCACTTCCAAGGTCCACGAAAGACCACGAGCAGAGAATAAACGCATGGATCAGGATCTCGCTAATTAGGGAATGGTGCCTCCCACAATGGGCATCAGTAAGTTTAGATAATCCCCCACATACACGGCCATGGGTAACCTGATGCGGTCAGTTCATCAGCTGAGGATTTCCCTGGTGATTCTAGGCTTCGCAAAGTTTGCAGTTAAAACTATCACAGTAGTGATCAGTATTCAGAAAGCAACACTCAACTGAGTGTCCCCAGGACAATAATCACTTAGACTATGGAAGCAAGAGGAAGCATGGGGACCCTATAGACTTAGACACCCAAGACTGTGGCATACCTACGTGTTGTTCTCTGAATTTTCCTTTGACACAATAGCAACTTTTTTTCAGTCCCTTGTTAATGGGGTTGGTGGAATTTTGGTTCCTGTCCTTTAAGATGTGGAGGCCAGAGTTGACATCCTCCATTATGTTCCAACTTACTTTTTTTTTTAAAAAAAATATTTATTTATTTATTTATTACATATAAGTACACTGTAGCTGTCTTCAGACACACCAGAAGAGGGCATCAGATCTCATTACAGATGGTTATGAGCTACCATGTGGTTGCTGGGATTTGAACTCAGGACCTCTGGAAGAGCAGTCAGTGCTCTTAACCACTGAGCCATCTCTCAAACCTTTCTGTCCTTTTTTAAAGACAGTTGTG
The DNA here is from genome assembly GCF_021556685.1 of Rattus norvegicus. Lineage (NCBI taxonomy): Eukaryota > Metazoa > Chordata > Mammalia > Rodentia > Muridae > Rattus > Rattus norvegicus. The sequence goes on along the minus strand of NC_141552.1, from coordinate 60,801,519 downwards.
TCATAGTTGTAATTTCCTTTGCTTGTTCCTATGCCTTGTTCATGTGCTACTAAGAGGTTTGCCATAGGCTGTTCTGAAGTCTCACTATTGCCTGTCCTCCAGCTCCAGGGGTTCTGATGCCCTCCTCTGGCCACTTCAGACACTGCACTCACATGAACAAACCCACACTCCAGGCACAAATCTACATAGTTTAAAAACCAAATTAAAATCCTTTTAAAATATTTAAATAAGACCCAAGTCACATCACTGGTTGACTTCTAAATTTTGTCATCCTCTGGCTTTCTGGAACATTCACGTATATGGCTAGAACATAGCTTTGGGGTTCCCTCCAAGTTCTGTACCACCCATGTACAGGGTAATAATCATTTCTGTTACAATGGAAAAGATCAGGCCTCCTTGTACCCATTCTAGCTGCTCAATATAATTCAGAATATAACTCAATGGCCAAGATCAGCTGTCTTACAGTGCCGTCTCTCAACTACCTCTGACATGATTCTTACAAGTCTGTGTGTGCCCCGGGAACATTCCTGAATCAACATCTAAATGTTTCCTCTTACACGGCCGCAAAACTGGTACAATGTAGACACTGCACCTTCACGTGAGAGCAACATTCCTTGTCAGACATCATCAGGAGGCTCTGATTGACAGACAGCACAAATAGAATGAGGCAATTTCGAACAGGAAGTTTTCCTGTCTTCCCTGGAGCTCCTGCAATTTTTATTTTCATCCCTTCCCCCTACCCCCACATCAGAGGTTCAATTACTCTGGGCTCTCACGCCACTTAACTATCTATTAAACAAAATTTACATATTATCTATCCACCGATCACGAGGCTCTAAGGCTTTAAATTCTTTTAATGAGCTTGATCAATAAAAATACAAGATGTAAGTGGTAACACATGAATCGTTAAATGCAGTAAAAAGATACATTGGAAGCAGCAGACAATGGTGCTTCTTCCCAATGACTCATTCCACCTGGCTTCAGGTCAGCACTGCCGTTCTGAGAGGGAGCCCAGGCGCAGCCACCATTCTGTTCTCCCTTTTACGTTTCTCACACAGGTCAGGAGACAGAGCATAGCCAGGCTCGTCTTCATAGCCACAAGTCAAAACATCTGTGTAACTCGTTTATGAAATTCTCAGTTGAAAGTCAAACAATCTACCAGGTTTCGGCACATTCACAGATGCAAAGGCCAGGAACCAACATTTGGGGGTCTGTGTGTGAAAGGGCTCGTGTGCTGTTGTCTCAGCTTTTCAAAGGTGAGAACACACTGTCTGCTTAGATGAGTCTTGGGAAAGGGAGGGAACAACAGGAAGCTAGTCGTCTGCAGGCGATACCTGGTGCGTCCTAAATGTTCTAGAATAAGGACTCGGTGGCTTTAAGATCCCTGGCCATGGAGACTTTTATTTAGGTTGTAATCTGGTCAGGAGGCATATAAAATGGCTAGATTTTGTTAAAAGGAGCAGCATTGTGGGGGTGGGCTGGAGAGACGGTGGGGAAGTCAAGACCACTAGCTGGTCCTACAGAGGACCTGGGTTTGGTTTCTTGTATCCACACTGTGTGGTTTACAACCACCTCGAACTCCAGCTCCCTCTGCTGTCCTCTATGGGTACTGCACCCAGGTGCACATGCTGACCCACAGACACACACAGGCACACACCTGAAAATAAAATAAATCTTTTAAAAGGATGTGTTTGAATTGCCCTAAGATGTGTTCTACAGTAGACTGGATGCACGCACTATGTTAGGCTAGAGGATCCAGGGGTCACCTTAGGAAACGCAGGCCTCTACATCCCGTTGGATTACCGCTCACCTAAGCCTCACGGCACACAACTGTCTAACGTTGTCTACTGACGTTCCCCACGCCCAGTGACCTTTATTTGTATTTCTCATGTCGTAACCAATGTCCCAAATCATACATACACAAAGGATGGCGAGCAAGCCAGTGTGACACCATCAGGGTCTCTGTGATTCATGGAGAATGATACCGCAGACTTAAATAGTATTCGACAGCAGAAAGCATGTATTCATCAGAGAACCTGCATGCAGGGGTCCACCGTACGTCAGGGTGGAAGACAGAGGTGTGGACTTTGCAGGGTCAGTTTAAAGTCTGTTAGTGCAGGAGTCGTGACTTTTACCTTCCTTGCCCTTGGTTGGTTGGCTCTGTCTCCAGGGGTATGGATGCCTTTGTGATTGGTTAAGGCTCTGGGAGGACTTGGGGGACTTTGCTGATAACTATACTTGGCTCAAGCTAAGTGGTAGGGCAGCTGCTACAACTCCTTATTGGCTGCCCGTGAAGGGTGGTTTCCCTTGGAATTGACTTGTTTTGGACTTTTCCAATATGAGAAACAGAAACGTAGGCCTAGTCTCCCAGACTGCCAGTTTGGAACCTGTCATGGAGTCAGCCTGCCTCTGGCTAACTCCGTCCTTTCAACTTGACACTGTCCATGGTTGTTGTCACCGGTGCCGCTGCGATCATTCAAGATGTCTGTGCTCTCCTGTCTAGACGAGGACACACGGCATCAGGACAGGCTCAAGTGGTCCTTCTGTAAGAGAACCAACTCAGACCCTGCCGTCAACCGCCAAGAACCAAATCAATGCATAACTCAATCAGGCTCCGGCCAAAAGAGCCTCACGAGTGCCCTCTAGTGACAGACCAGGAGAACGTTCTTCCCAGCTCACTGGTTCTTCCCAGGCTCCTGCCCGCCCCTGCCCACCCCTGCCCTGCTGGCTGTGTCTATGAACTTCACACCTCATTGTAAGCAAGATGCTTCTGGCTGTCTCTCCCGTTCTTTGATACAGTAGCAAAGATAAACCCATTTTAAGCCATGAAGACTCCAGCCTCAGCAGCTGGACTTTAAAACAGAGGAAGGAGGAGGGAGGAATGGAAAGACAGCAGCAGTCCAAGTTCTGCTGTGCACAGGTGACAATCCAGTAAGAAGGGGCCATCACCTGGTCCCAGCCGGTGGGCAGCAGCTACTGAGCCTGCTCTGCTGCCTTCGCCCAGCCTCTCACCCAAGTCATCCATGTTGCTTTCTACTCAGCTAAAAGAGGACTCCTTTCCTTCCTTGTTACCAAAGGAAACACAAGGTTAGAATCAAATGATTTACAAGATAACACTCCTAGGTCTTCAGGGGCTCATGGTGGATGCGGCCCCTGAACCCAGGAACAAATGGCTTTCTTCCAAGGTCAGAAGATGTTAGCTTGGAGGTTGGTCTATGGGGAGTTATGCTCAGGAAACTTTTGGAAAATGAGGACCCTTTGGTCAGAGAGAGCTAGTTTTTAATCTTTTCTCCAGTAACACATACATTAAGCCCACCATTTTGGATCCCACCCAGAGGGAAGAGACCCCAGAGGGTTTCTGGCTGCAGGTTTCACTCTGTCATAAAGCAGCTCACTGTTGGCTCCTCCTCCTCCCACAGTCAGATCATAGCTGTTCATAGCTACACCTGCTTTCCCAAGCCAATTCCACTCACTGGGAAGCTCTGAGTTTACGGTTTGTCTGTCTTGAGAGTTTTATAAAGCTGGAGGCTTAGCCTGGTGGTAACATAAGGGCCTGAGTTCAATCCCTAATCCCCAGCACCGTTACAAACATATATACACACACATACACACATACATACATTCATACATACATACATACATACATACATATAAATACACACATACATACGCACACATATACTCACACAAACACACACACATATACATACATGTACACACATACACACATGTACACATATACACACATGTACACATGTACACACACATACATACAAATACACACATACATTAACACACATATACTCACACACATACACACAAACACAAACATACACACACATATACACACATGCGCGCGCACACACACACACACACACACCCTGTTAAATCCCACAAGTGTTGAATGATGCCTCACAGTTGACAGTGGACCGAGATAGGTGTGCCTGCCTCTCTGGACTAGCCACAGGTTTACTGTAACACTCTAACATCAATACCATCAGAGCTTAACTTGATGCACGAATGGTGGATAAGGCAGAGAAATCTTCCTATAAACCTACCTGTCAGCTTCCTCTTTAACCAGCAATGATGCTGTTTCCTATGGTCCCAGGACCTTGGCAGCAGCCTCTTACCAAACTCAAGAGGACCCTGGATGTGATGAGTTGGGACAAGCGCAACTAGGATATTCAAAAAGCTATCACCCCAACACCCCAATACCAGTAGCCATGAGACAAAACATGTCCTGAGGGCAGGCTCCATCCCTGATTTCTGCAGATTCCATGTAGATCTGTGTAGCCAATCACTATGCCAGTGGCAGTTAACACACATTGACCCGCCTTTGGGGTTCTGTGGACTGCTGTGGCCTTAACTCTAGAGTCATTGGCCTCTTAGCTAAAATCCTTTTTTGGAAACTAATGAATTAGTTCCCCATATATCGGCTCACCTTCCGTGGAAGTCAATTACCTGGGCCCCTGGCGGAATCTTGTTTGCCACACAGGAATTCCTGTTTACTGTACAGATCAGATAGAAAGCTTAATGGCATGAAACTCTTGCCTTTATTCAAAGAGGCTGAGAACAGGGAAGGACAAACGTGAGGCACACAGTTGGGGGAATCCTCTATAAGGAGTATAAGTTAAGTTGTCCAAGGTGGAAAAACAGCAGGAAGGTCTCAACTCCTCCTGCCCATGGGGGGGACGTCTTCAGAAATGTCATCTCTATGGTGAGTGGCTCGGAGAGAGGACAATGAATGTCACAGATGAACCTCTTCCTGGGAACTGATTATAAGGCTCGCCTGTATCCGGATGCGCTCATGAACACCGCACGCATGTGCGCGCACAGAGCTTCTAGGAGTAGAACCTGCTGTTACTCACTCTCTTCTCTCTCAGCCTGAAATGAAGGAGATTGTGTCCCATCAGTGGGTAGCTGCCACCCTACTTAGCAGGTCACTTGTGGCTGAGTGGAGGAGGCTCTGGGCTCCTAGCACACCCCCGAGAGTTGGGGAATGCCCACCATGTAAACAAGGCAATGGTGGCTCTTCTAATGCTCCAGTGAGAACACAACCTGGCGTGCAATGTCCTTTGAAGGTTAGTTCAGTTGACGCCTGGCCGGGAACTTGGGGCACCACTGGTTGCCTCTCCCACCCACCTCATGTCTGGGGCAGAAGCAGAAGCTTCCCCTGGGGAGAATTCATCTCGGATGTGAACCACGTAGCCTACAGCTGACCACTCAGTGAGGACAAGTTTGTGGTCAGTGTAGCTTAATAGTAGAGCGTTGCCTCAGCACGCATGAGGCTCCAGGTTTGACCACCAGCATAGCCATTGCAGACAATTGGTGTTCACCATTTTTTCCCATCATTAGACCGAAATGTCCGTGGAGCAAACAGTTCTACGTGAGGGAAGCAGCAGGTGCTTGAGGTGTCAGCCCCAGGCACTGAGGTCACTCCTAGAAGCTCCAGAACTTTGGGGGCACTGGAGGGGTTTGGGGGTTATGATTACACCTACCTCCGGTTACACTTCTCCTGGTACAGCCGCAGCTGATTCTCGTTAACATTGAACTCCTTCACCAGGGCATCCCGGTTGGCTCCTCGCAGGTTCTGGTGTGTGTCATACAGGAAGAGCTGGTTGTTGAGCTCTTCCTGCCGCCTCCGCAGCTGGCGACAGGAGGAATAGAGTTCTTCTTCACTCTCCTGGGGGGCGGGGGTGGGGGAGAACAACCTTGTGAGTGACATCTTCCAAGCCTGTAGGGGAGACACATCTTGGGTCTCCAGTGAATGCCTGTAGAATGGCCAGTCAGAGGTTCTGCACTGGGGGCTAGCTCTTGGAGGCCAGGGCCAAATTAAGCAAAGGTGACTTTTGCGAGACAGTTGAACTTCCTTCCAAAGTTAGAGTGTCTCCTGTTGACCTCAGCCTCTGCTTTACCAACATTACCTATGGCAAAAGCTAGCAGCTGCTACAACCCTTGGTCTTCCAAATGTCGCTCTACTGTGAAACCCTGAAACCCAAGAGCACTGTGTGCTTTCCTGAGTTGAATCTGCTCGTCCCTAGGTCAGATCAACTTCTGCCTTTTACCTACGTCCATGGATGTCTGTGCAGACATATGTTCATGGGGGGCAGGGGAAGGGTGGCACAAGGTGAGGATGGGTGGTGAGAGCAGACAATGTAATTCAAGGACTTAAAAGGCAGAGCAGAGCTGGGGAAGATGCTTGGTCCAAGAGCTTGGGTTGTAAACATGAAGATGGTTCCCAGCACCCAGGTAAAAACCCTAAACAGAGCAATGCAAAGGTACTGTCAGCTCTAGGGAGGCAAACAGGTGGATCCCTAGGGCTCACTGGCCCGACAACCTACCCTAATTAGTAAGCTCTATGTCAGTGAGAGGCACTATGTCAAAAACCAAGGCAGGAGCTAGAGAGAAGACCCAGGCATTAAGAGTTCTTGCTGATGGGGCTGGAGAGATGGCTCAGTGGTTAAGCTCACTTCTCTTCCAAAGGTCCTGAATTCAAATCCCAGCAACCACATGGTGGCTTACAACCATCTGTAATGAGATCTGAAGCCCTCTTCTGGTGTGTCTGAACAGCTACAGTGTACTTATATATAATAAATAAATAAATCTTTTTTAAAAAAAAAAAAGAGTTCTTGGCGATCTCACAGGGATCAGACTTCAGTTCCAAACACCCACATCGGGCAATTCACAGCCACCTGTAACTCCACTCTAGGGGAGCCAACAGGGTCCTCTAGCACCTGCTCTCACTCGCACATAGACAGATACATAATTTCTGTTGTCTTACGTTACACTTCGGAAGAGAGCTACAAGTGTGGGGTGGGTGAGGAGCAGGTGTTTCTGATACAATGTATGACTTTTATAAAGCTGGAGTCTCTCCTGTCCACCCCCAGCCACTCGATGTTCGCTGACTTCTCACAGATGTACACAGCATCTTTTCCAGAGATGCTCTCTCTTGGCCCATCCGTACCCACTCCTCCATAGCAGTGTTACTATTTGACTGGACTGCCCTGTTTCTCAACCTGTGAGTTGTGACCCCTTTAAGGGTCAAACAACCGTTTCACAGAGGTCACCTAAGACCATGGGAAAACAAATATTACGATTCATAACAGTAGCAAAATTACAGTTGTGAAGTAGCAACAAAAATAATTTTACAGTTGGGGGTTACCACACCAGGAAGAACTGTATTAAAGGATCACAGCATCAGGAAGGTTGAGGACCCTGCTGTAGTGTTTTGCTAAGGTCAGCTCTTTCTACCCTAGCCCATCCACAGTTACTTCCGCCAGCCATCCACATGAACAGGAACCCACTTATCACAGGCTGCTTTCTCTTTTTTGACCCCTCAAGAATCGCTGCTATTCTAAATGGCTTCTAGAAAAGCAAATCCTTTCCAGAAATTCCTCCATGGGAAGAATAACCATGGCAGCCACAGCTTTAGGAAACGCATTTCCTAAATAATAAGCCTCAGAAGTCAAAATTACCCCTTGATATGTGGGCAGCAAAAAGCATCTTGCGTCTGCAGGCACGAAAACATGAATCTCGCCATCCATCTCCACTAGGCCCCTGGGTGACCAGCGCACCATCAGTCCACAGCAATGCTTGGAATGGGGAATTTTTTCTTCTGTGGTCTCGATGGCAGGGCTTAAATGCTTCAGTAAATCATGTCATAAATGGATATGCTGTCACCCAGGCTTCGGAGTGCAGAGTGGATTTGAGATAATCCTCGGGGCCCCAGGATTTTCAGAACGGTAAACTAGCTCTTCACAGACAGCCACCAGCTACACTCGCCCCTAATCAAGGCGGGGCTGTCTTTTGAAGCTTAGCATTGATGTCTCTCTGTAGCTACAGAATCCACCATTGCTTCCAACAGGAGAGGACTGCATCTGCTCTAAGACTGTACTCCACCTGTGGTCACATGACCAGTGACTCAGCTGGCCCTCCTGCATCAGCACCCTCTGTGGATTCCTTCCTTAAAAGCTCTGAGCCTCCCCTGCAGACTGCCTTTTTTTTTGTTTTTTTTCCTCTGTAGTTTTCTTGAGGAACTGCAGAGAGTCAGGACTTGCGAATGCTGTGGCTGACTTGATCCCCTAACCAGACCACTGTTGCTTTCTCCATATTGAAACAAGATGTCTCATCATCTGTGCTTATAAGAGTAGCTCCCCTCATCCCCCAAGAGCCTTTCCCTAGTGTTCACAGCTTAACTGGATTACAAGGCCTGACTTCTGCCCCATCTCTGATCTCGATACCCCTTCCTGGGCTAAACCTATCCTAGCTTTGATCGAATGTGACAGATGTGTGACTCTTCCTGTTCCTGGGACATTTTATTAACTGGCACTCTTTGTCTCAGGGAATAAGGAAGCTAGAGGAGGAACGGTGACGAATACTGACCAATCCACAGAGCAGTCAGAACACATACATTTACCAACTCAGTGTTTCACATGGGTGCAGCCTACAGTACCCCCAAACCAGTTACAACAGCAAGATCAGACGACACAGATTTCCACGGTGGCTATAATAATCTACCACATGCTGAAAATCTGAAACAGATTCCAGATGGGGCAGGGCCACACCAAGCTATCAGGGGCTGCTAAGGAAAGCCTACATGAAAGGCTCCATGCAGGGTTGCCCCAAGCCTCAGTTTTCAAAAATCAACATGTACAAAGTATGGGAAAGTAAGGTTTGCCTGCATAGGTATGACATATATCTTATTAACTATTTTCCAAGTAATTTGGGCTTCCTCTTTAGAATATTTTTCTTTCAGGATTTATTTTTATCATATGTGTATAAGTATTTCATGTATGCATGTCTGGTGCCTGTGGAAGTCATAAGAGGCTCACGGATCCCTCAAAACTAGAGCTTCATGTAGTTACGAGCCGTCCCATGAGTGCTGGGGACCAAACCCCGGTCCTCTGCAAGAGCAGCCAGTGGTCTTAGCTTTTGAGGCATCTCTCCAGCCCTTGGAGTTCTTACTCTCAAATACCAACCATTCTCAACATCTGTCCAACTTTATGGTATCACAGGCAGATAATGACTCAGGGAGACAGATCACTGTGTTTAAAGGTACAGGAAGGTTCACTCTGACCCAGGACACAAGTTTATAAAGTTCCCCAAACAAAGACATAGAGAGGTTTTTATCCATTTGCAAAATGCAAAGGTTTATTTCTGAAGCCAAGGTACCGTGGACTTATTTTTGTGTGGACTGGCTCACCCAGACTAGGAAAATGTATTCTCGTAGTTTTACGTTTATTGACTTAGGGGTAGGAGATGTGCCACAGTGCGAGCATGGAGGTCAGAGAACAGTTTGGCAGAGTCAGTTCCCTCCTTCTAAACCCAGTGGGGTCCTGGGCATTGAACTCAGGTAGCCAGGCTTCAAAACCCAGCATCTTTACCCACAGAGTGGCTCGGTGGACTCAAAGAATTGCCTGTGTCCTGAATCTGAATTAGCTTTCACTTCACGATCTTTCCACTGTCCTGTCCTTTGGAAACTGAGCATTCTCGGTCGGTGTATACCATTCCTGGATGCTTTAAAGTATTTTGTATTTCTCAGAGTCTCAATGTGTGGTTCAGGCAATCCTGCCTTGGCTTGTGAATAGCTGGGACTCCAGGTGTGCCCCACCATGCCTGGCTGTCTTTACCCCCCTTTACTTTTATGTGACTGCTTTTCCCAGGACTCTTCCTTCCGTTTCCAGGGGTCTAACTCCTGCCCTTCGTAATTTGTTCTTAGACTTTTTTGAAAACCCTAGACTGTTGGATTCCTCTCCAGTCAGAGTCCAGCCCAGTTGCCCAGACAGACGGAAATGCTTGTCCGTGTCATTGTGCTTACTGCACCCTCTAACTCCTGCCTGATCTGTTCCTCTGTTTACCCTCATGGTTAAGGTTCTGGTGGTGACTTCCTCCCTGCCGCCCTCATATGAGGCATGCGTTTCAAGAGTTCTGTGATTTCAACAATCCCCATGAAAATGGCATTTCCCTTTTGCATGAAGAATGAAGTCTCCCTCTGCAGGGCACTTTCAACCCAGTCCTTGTCAGAGGTGAAAACCTTTACCTGGTGGGTGTGTGTGTGGGTGTGTGTGTGTGTGTGTGTGTGTGTGTGTGTGTGTGTGTTGATTATTTTTAGTTTCAGATTGCAGGATTTTTCATTATAGCGTATTTGTTTTGTGCATCCTTCCTTGATGCCATCATAAAATCTTAACCAGTGTCCTTGCCTCCGTACGATGCTATTATACCATGAAACCCCTCATTTCTCCACCTCCGCACTTCACCATCTAGAAGTCTCGTTTATATATGGGGGCTACTCAGGGGTTTGCTTTGGGTAATTCTTGTAAACTCAGAAATGCATTTGTGCCAAAGGTCAACATCGGGAATCTTCCTCCGTGGCTCTCAACTGTCAGATTTATGCTTGAGACAGGATCTCACCATGTAGCCCTGTCTGACTAGGACCTCGCTACACCTCTCTGTGCTGAGATTAAATGTGTGCACTGCTGTGCTTGGCCACCTTACTTTTGCGATGATGTTTCTCACAGACTCCGGAGCTTAACCAGTCTACCCAGCCAATGAGCTCCAAGGATCTCCCACTTTTCCCAGAGGGCATTGGGGTTACACAGATGTGTGCCATATATCCTGGCTTTTACGTGGGGACTGAGACCCAAACTCAGCCAACTTTACCAAGGGAGCCATCTCCCTAGCCCCATGAATGCATCTGCACAGTAGCACCTCCCTGGCCCCAAGAGGGCATCCGTAACGTCCTGCTATCCTGGCAGGTGGGTGACTGGACACTGCATTCCCTCCCCTTGCCAGTCTGCAGCTGGCACGTCCCTGTCCTCGAGTTTCCAGGGCTAATGAGGTCATGTCCAATGCTAGACTTTACCTTATAAACATTCAAGCGTCTTTGGGTGTATCGGCCATTTTCTATTCATCCCACCAAATCAGATGAACAAGCCTGTAGAGACTATCCCTCTGCTAACCATCTGAAAACTGGCCCAGCCCATCGCTTCCTCCACAAGTTCCCTCTCTAATGGTGGTTTTCTAGATTCTGAAGTACTTTGGCACTCTGCCTTAAACATGGGCACCTTTCTTTAAATTGGAATTTTCTTGGTTTTGTTTCGAGTCAGGATTTCTTTGTGTAGCCCTGCCTGTCCTGAAACTAGCCCTGTAGACCAGGCTGGCCTTGAACTCACAGAGATTTTCATTACGTAAGTGATCAGAGTCTGGTATTTTTGTTTCCAAATCCTGATCCTCTTGTAGGGCTCCACGAGGTAGCTCCCCACGGTGCCCACTGTAGCTGCACAGTGGGTCTTTCTTCCTCTGTATGTGATAGGGTTATTTTTTCATTACAGCTTGGGGCTTTGTCTGTTTGGTATCTGTATCCTGTCAGTAGATCTGGGGAGGCAAGCACAGGAGAATCTCTCTCTGAAGCCGCCATGGCCAAACTCTAGCTGGTAAAGCACCAGGAGGGTTTGAATTGATGTCTCCAGGTCCTGACTCCCCCCCTTCAAGCCCCCAGTAAGAGAAAAGTCATTCTCAGTCTCAAAAACTTGCAGACCAGCTCAGTGCTTGGTCTTCTGGGACTCCGGATTTATATGTATTCCCTTTCCCTACCTCATGGGTGGCTCTCAGTGTTTTTATTCCCGTCATTTTATGACTTTCAAAGCCACCAATGCATCATAGCTTTTCTCCAAAGAAGGAAGGCTTCTTTCTGTTGGGCTGTGCCTTTAGCTAGAAAGTCAACAAGCTCTGCTTCCTGTGGAGCTCACTCCCTCTTGCTCCTTTCTCCAACCAGCCCAGAGAAAAGCTTATTCCAGCCCAAACCAGGGAAGCTGTTTGTTTTTCTAAATATCCTGCCAGGTACCGCCAGCTTACTCCCTGATGATGGTCAGGGTGTGTGGAAGCTTCCCCACTCTGTTCTGTTCCCCCAAAGCAGGTTATCTGGGCAGAGACCCCTTCTAAATGTCAAGGCTGACCTAAAACCCAGACTTGACTTTCAGAAAACATTTCCCCTAAAGCAAATGTTCTCAACCTTCCTAATACCCCCACCCTTTAATACAGTTCCTCATGTTGTGAGGATGCCCAACCATAAAATTATTTCCGTTGCTACTTCATAACTGTAATTTTGCTACTGTTATGAATCATAATGTAAATATCTGATATGTAGGATATCTGATATTCACGCCTGGGAAAGGGTCATTTGTGATGCACAGGTTGAGAACACTGGCCCCCCTTTTTAACACAGCACCTTCTTATTCTTTGTTCTATAATTCACTGGTAAATATCTAGCCCATGGTGGATATTTTTAATAAAAAAAAATTATGTGAAGGCCTCTACTATTTACAAAGTCAACAAAGGAAGAAAAAAAAACCTGCCACCAATGAAAGCACCGTTGGCTGAAGAGGGGCTGAGTGACTCGGGGACCTACAGCTAACGAGACAAGAGCATGGAGGGCTTTGAAAATCATACTCCAGAGAAGAGCTTCTTCAAGCCATCTGCAGAGGGGGAGAGGGCACACGTGGGAATTCAACTTCACAAATATCGAGTGCGGGGGGGGGGGGGGGAGGGAAAAGGGCAAGGCAGAGGAGACAACAAGCTACGAGCAGGCTGGCGTGGGGATTTTTTTTCTTTTACCTCCCTCCTTTTTTACCCTGCTCCCCAAATTAAATATAGCAAGTAATATCACAGTGCTAAAATACTCCTTAAAAACATATATTCGGCAAACACGGTAAGGAACCGAGGGTCCATAAAGTAAGTGTGGCATGCTAAATGGCCACCTCGGAAGAGATTTGAATTATTTATTGACAGACTTCCGCCGCTTTAAGCTTTATTTCCAACAAATACTTCATGAGGAAACTCCATCAGGGCTCCCGATGGATCGATCCCTTGTTCAGAAAAAGTCTTGCTGCCTCCTGCATCCAGAGGTTATGGTGACAAACACAACACGGTTGGACCCTCTAGACATCAGGGGAAGCCTAGCTTACTGCCCATCTCAGCCTCAGAGAGAGGCCTTCATCTCAGCATGGACGGAAATGCCAACTGGCAGCTGGAGGTGGTTCAGAACCAGGTGACAGATGTACAATTAAATACAGGCTCAGGAGCCAGCCACTGACATGAAATTTGCACATACTCAGAGGCTTCCTCTTAAAAGAGCAGGCCTGTAAGAGGAGACTCTCCATTCAGAACCTCCCTCCCCATCCCTTGTCTCCCTCAACAGTGAGGTCCCCAACAGACCGGGCATCCCTCATCAAGGAAGGCAGGCCTAGCAAAGCACAATTTTCTTTAAAAATATTCACTTCTTCTGTCGTCCATGATTCCTAATGATTTATTTATGACAGTTTCAGGGTGTTTACAACAGCTTTGCAAAGTGCTGTCCGACTGCCTTCCTCAGCCACGTTTGTTGCCTGCAGATGGACTTTACGATGGGCACCAAGGGGCAGCAAAACTCCTCCTCCCCCAGGCAACAGAGGGAGAAGCATGCTCGCATGTGCTGCAGTGGGCTGAGAGGCAGGGAGCCTGACTCAGCAAAGCCTCTTCTAGCTTCCTTGTCTTCAAGGTTTAAGTCTGCAGCTCTACAACCCTGCTAAATTATCCTGTCCCATTCATTCCGTATCTGGGAATGGAGCCTGAGCAAGTAATTCAGACATAAGTGAAGGGAAACAGGCCGAAGGGCCTGAGGGGTAAATGGGTCCCATCTAGGTATTGGAGGAATACCGAGCTTATGCCCAATCTACTTAATGGCAGAATCTAATATAGAAAGGTGCTTCAAATCTCATTTTAGAGCAGTGGTTCTCCAAGAAGGATATGGCCACCCGAGGGATGTGCGACAGTGGCTAGAGAGTCTGTGCTGTTGTATGAGGTGGGAGCTGCCGCCATCTAGTGGACAGAAGTGTAGATGCTACGGAACATCTACAGAGACTATCCTGGTGCCAAATGTGTGGTCAGGTGTGGGTGTGAAATTAACAACACACACACAAACAGGAAGTGAAAGAAGCAAATGAACTCAATACTGATTTCTCTTTTCCCTCTGTGTTCTGTACTGACGGGTGTGTGTGTGTGTGTGTGTGTGTGTGTGTGTGTGTGTGTGTGTGTGTGTGCGCGCGCGCGCGCGCGTGCATGTGTGACATACATGCATGCACATTTGTATATTGTTGCGTATGCACGTGTTTGTGTGGAAGGCAGGGGACAGTGTTGGATGTCCCCCTCAGTCACGGTCCACTTTATGTTTGAGACAGCGTCTCTGTCTCTCACAGACCTAGATTTCACTGATTGGCTGCCTAGCAAGCAGGCACCAGGAGGTCCTCTGCTCTGCACCTCCTGCCCAGCCATTATAGATCAGCACTGCTGTACCTGGCTTTTATGTGGGTGTCAAGGACCAGAACTCAGGTCCTCCTACCTGTGGGCACGTTACCAGCCGATCTGTCTCCCCAGGCCTGTGGGGGTTTTGGTAAGCCATCACACCATAAGGAATCTCATCCTAATAGATTTATCAAGCATCTCGGTCTTGTTTATGACATACTGACTTGTGCATAATTCATTCTGAAGAGGAGCGCTTTAAGACCCATGAGGGCTTAAACATTTGGCTTGCTCAGCCACAGTACAGGAAGTAACTTACAAAAATGTTCCTGCCCAGGCCTGGAACATGGAATTGGCTAGAGGGGGGGCTTCATTTAAGGTTCAAGTGAAAAATATCTTTTATTTTAATATTTAAAATTATTTTCAAGATGGGGAACAATTATCTATTATCTATCCCCGTCAGATAGATCTCCTCATTCTGAGGCTATCTTAAATTAGAGAGTGGTGGTACCTTTGGTCGACTGAGTCATTAGCTAACGACAGTCTATCACTCTTTGCCTCCTGCCTTGGGTCCCTTTTTTTTTTTTCCTTTTCTTTTCTTTCGGAGCTGGGGACCGAACCCAGGGCCTTGCGCTTGCTAGGCAAGCGCTCTACCACTGAGCTAAATCCCCAACCCCGGGTCCCTTATTTTTATGTCTTCTTTCACCCCAATGTTTTGTGAATGCTTGAGAAACCGTCATACTAGGAAGCCAAGTATTCTCTCCTAGGAGTCAAGTTCAGGATAGATTCATTCATTCATTCATTCATTCATTCATTCAAGCCTTGACTGAAACTCAATAAATAGACCAGACTCTCAGAGATGTGCCTGCCTCTGCCTCCTGACTGCTGGGGTTAAAGGTGTGTGCCACCATGCCTGGCTATAAATTCAGCAGTTTTTACTTCCTGAACTACCACAATGGCCGTTCAAGGCACCCCCCGTCCTACCCCATTTGAAAGCTCTCATGGACCAACACTTTCCTACCTGAAAACACAACGTGGTCCAATAGCAAATCGTCAACAGATGACAGCACACTGGGGCCCACAGCCATGGTTGGCTTAGGTTTCCCAAAGGGAAATCTGGGTAGCTATAGAATTCCCTGACTCTCCAAGGTTTTGGTAGAAGAAAGAAGGGTCATGGAAAAAATGAATTATCTGCATGCCAGGCATTGCAAAAAGAGCACTTGCTCAATCGTGTTCATTACAGCTTCATAATAGAGAGAAATTGAAAACAGCCTAAATGGTGAATGGATAAAGAAAATGTAGTACATTTACACAATGCAGTATTACTCAGCCATTTAAAAAATGAAATGGTGGAATTGCACGAGTAAATGGATGGAGCTAGAAAAAAAATGATCTTGAGTGAGGTCTAGACTCGGACAAATATGGAATGTATTATATGTGGTGTTAGCTATTAAGTCTTCGATAAGTTGTAATATCTAAAACCACAGAGGTTACATAGAGAGTAAGGGAGTAGGGGCGGGGAGAGATGGATCTCCCTAGGAAGGGGAAATAAACAGTTACAGATGTGGGGGGCAGGGTAGGAGCAGAAGGAACAAGTGGAGAGGGGAAGGGAAGGAGGTGACAGAGAGAATCTGGGGGATGGGGGCTGCACACTAAGGGCCATGGAAGGCGTTGTATAGCTAACTGCAGTAGAAGCTTCCTAAAATATATACATGTATGAAGCCGATCTGAATGGAATTGCCAAACGCTGCAGAAGATGGAGGCCCATCTGGGCATCTCTCATCACCACTTCCAGTGCCAAGCATGGGTTATATCTAATTGAGGAGTTGGCCAAAGATACCCCATGGGAGCCTGCCACCAACTGGGCTATTCATTGCTCTCCACAAACTGATGGTAAGGCTCCAGTGTGGAAAGCTATACCTACACAATTCATTGAACTCGAACAAGTGGAGCCGGTGCCTACCTAGAGCCTTTACTCCTATGGACTAGTATTCATGATACTTGAAGGCACTCGGCAGGCGGCCAAAGGAGAAGGGTGAACACCAACCCCACTACAAAGTCTTCCGTCTGTAATGATGACCAACCTGCAAGATGCTGTATGCAGTAGCGGTACAAAAGCTTACGGGAGCAACCAGCCAATAACTGACTTAAGGCTAACTCCATGTCCCCAGCACTGCTTGGGTGGCCAAACATTAGACACCGGATAGGCCAGGGACCTTGGGGAAAACCGAATACTACTGCAGGGAAGTAGCCACGAGCCTCTTAATGACATTCTGCTGTATTTATAGGTCAGATTTTGCTCGGACATCATCAAAGAAGCTTCATGTTGAGTTTCTGTCTTTTACTGTCTATTGTGATGCTAAGTGCAGGCCCCCAAGACCTGGAGTCTACACACAGCACCCTGGAACCCTGCCCCCCAAGTTAATTCTGATTGGTACATAAAGATGCCGACAGCCAATAGCTGGGCAGAAAAGACAAGTGGGGTTGAGGTTTCAAGGGCTTGGGGAGAGGGGACCCTGAAGAAGAAGAAAAAGAAGGAGGAGAAGGAGGAGGAGGAGAAGGAGGAGGAGGAGGAGGAAGAGGAAGAGGAGGAAGAAGAGGAAGAGGAGGAAGGGGAAGGGGAGGAAGAGGAAGAGGAAGAAGGGGAAGGGGAGGAAGAGGAGGAGGAGGAGGAGGAAGAGGAGGAGGAAGAGGAAGAGGAGGAAGAAGAGGAGGAGGAAGGGGAGGAAGAGGAAGGGGAGGAAGAGGAAGGGGAGGAAGAGGAAGAGGAGGAAGGGGAAGGGGAGGAAGAGGAGGAGGAGGAGGAGCAGGAATAAGTCACCATGGAAGACCAAGAACATGCAAGAGGGAGAAGGGAAGCCACCACGGACTAAAGGCCAAGAGGACCTGGCTCTGAGGGGCTGCCCCATTGGGTTAAGAGCAGCCCAGATGGGACATAGTAAATAGTAATAAGTCGGGGTTATCGATGGGAGAGTAGATTCTAACAGCATGGAGGGCAGGCAGCTGCCCCGCTAGTGTGCTATTTAGGGTTTACTGTAAATACAAAGGCTATGTGTGTCTTTCATCCGGGGACATAAATGGTCTAAAGTGGGGAAGAAACCCCACACCAGGATTCTTGTATGTTTTATTACACTTCCTCCTGCAGCCGATAACAAATAACAGAACGAACGGCCACTGGACAGTGTGCAGAGGGTAAGAGACTTTGGAACCCTCGGTCCTAAACGGGATGTCTTCAGGGACCAGGGAAGACCGTGGAAGAGGAAGTGGAAAGATTATAAGACCCGGTTAGGGTGGTGGACACCGAGGAAACAAGGCCTTCTGAACACAACAGGACCAACCAACACATGAACTCACAGAGACCGTGGCAGCGTGCACAGGGTCCGCACGGGTCTGCACCGAGTAAAGTCCCAGCTCTGATAGAAGTGGACCCAGCAGCTCTCTCCAATGATAATCACTCAGAAATGAAAACTTACCTCTCTCCATGGAATCTCACTGGGGATTCAAGTCACTCTTAAGGGTAAGCCCCATGTGCTGCAGTAGGTGGCCAACACAAGAGAAATCAGTGGCGTCCTTGAAGGGACTTTGTCTCATATGGCTTTGACAGGGCAAATTTGTTTAACCTTATGGGTCCTTTCTGTGTGTGTATGTGTATTATATATATGTATATGTGTGTGTGTATATATATATATATATGTATGTGTATGTGTCTATATGTATGTGTCTGTATTATATATATGTAATATGTATATATGTGTATATATGCATGTATATATGTACGTATATATATGTGTGGTTTGGTTTGTTTTTGTTTTATTTTTTATTTTATTTTTGTTATTCTTTAGATGCCTGCTTGCATTCTAATGAATGATGGAGCGGGTGTGGATTCTGATGGGAGGGAAGATAAAGGGGAATCTCAAAGGAGTTGAGGGAGGGGACCCATGATCAGAATATATTATATAAAAATGTCTAATTTCAATAAAAGAAAAATGAAACAAAAAAATCTTACTACATGGGTTACCAACTACAAGAGCCTAGGGTAAATTCGTCAGGCTCTTTGGTGTCATTCAATGAAGCCAAGATCTTCCCGCCACATTTACATGTTACAATTTGAATAGAAAACGACCCCACACAGAAATGTGTTTGTTTTAATGTGGTCCTCAGCTGGTGGTGGTGAAACTGTGGAAGAGAGAGTCACTGATGGTGGGCATTGAAGTTTTTAGCCTAGTCCCATTTCCTGTACAGTCTCTGCTTCCTGATTCCTCAGCAAGAAGCTATCCAAACTCTCCCCACCACAGAGCCACCATGCTCCCCTCACCACAGTGGACTGTATCGCATCAAACTGTGAGCCAAACAAACCCTCCTCCCTGACGGTGCTCCTTGTCAAGTCTTGGTCACAGTGAGAAAGTGACCGCAATGCACAACTAAGCTGCTTAGTCAACAGAGAAACAAGAACTCTTCAAGACACCAAGAAACAAGGACTAGAAAGTGGTTCCTCTAGTACAGAGACAGTCACACACACCCCCATGGGAATCAGCCTTCAGCCTTCCCAGATCAAACACAGATCCTTTGAAGCTATGACCCAAGGTCAACAGATGGGTAACACATCCAGAAAGATGAGCTTGTCTGGAAAAGCATCATCTGCCCAGGCTGTTGGCAACAAGTAACCACAAGGACCTTCTTCCCAGGATCTCTCTCCCTACAGACTGTACAGTCCACTCCAGAATCCTATAGTGATCATCAAGAAAGGATGCTGAGGAGGAAAAAATCCCAGACCTTTCAATGGTCCTGGGAGAGTTTCAGCTCATTAATCCAGAACATTCCCATTATATTCCTACCCCAGCCAACTTGTCAGTGCCCGCCACTCACCAGGACCGGCCGCATCTCACAGAAAACCAGGAGGGACGCCAGCTCGATGTCTTCACTGTACCCGTTCTTCAGAGGGACTGATCTAAATCCTGGAGCAGAGACAGAAGGAGAAGAGCCAATGACAGGCCATCAACATCAACTCTGGGCTTTCTTGTGATATCCCGGAGATGGCATGCCCATTCCGAGGGTAGAGAAGTCAGAGTGCCATGCTGAGGCCCAGATGCCCAAGTTCCCGTCCTAAAGTCATAGAGAGGGATTAGCATTCTTGACAAACCCATCCACATTGTAAAGTTCAAAAATGGCCAGCTCAGAAGAAATCAAAACTGGGTTGACCAGATGGCTCATCAGATAAAGATGACCACTGCCATACCTGATACCCTGGAACCCATAGGAGAGGAAAGAAACAACTCCCACACATGTACACTTATGCACAATTAATAAATGCAGTTTTAGAAAGAAGTAAGAGTCTTCAGACTACCCCTCATTGACATCAGAGTGATCAATAACTACTGTGGTTCAGTTCCTTAAGTACTCATAAAGTCAAAAGAGTCAGAACAGTAATGAGTCTTCCACCCCTGCCTCCTCTTGGGCCTTCACAAAGCACAGGGCTAGGGTGTAGCCTTCATCTTTAGTGATTTTCTATCTGACTATCCCTTGGCAATCTGGGGCTGTATTGATCACTCTCCCTGGAATCCATTCCCTATTTGCAATCGGGATCCACGTCCAGCAGACCTTGAAAACATGTCCTTTTTTTAAGGATTGATGATGGGGCCGATCTGTACCCCCAGCCTCATGAAACAGCACTGGCATCAAACCATCTCGACAGTCGATTTGCTGCCTTGCATAAAGGAATCCACAGGAAACAGGATACCTGTTCCCTAGCCTACAGCACACCCCTGTGACGGGTTTTTCCACTCTAAGATGTTTGTGTTTCTTTTACAAAGCACAGACTCCCTAGCCAATGATATACACATGCAGGTAAACAAACGTACAAGGGTGGATACAATGTGACACTGAGAAGAGAGCAAGAAAGGCTAATGCACAAGGACTGGCTGCAAGGTAATGGACACAAGTTACAAAAGACAATATAAAGCTAATGGTTTTTCTAGTTCTAATTACGTCCACAGAGAAGTGCATAAAAACACTCAATAGTGAGAGTGTAAAATCCGATGAGAAGCCCCAGCTTCCTCATGGCTGCTCTAACTGTATAAAAGCTTATTGATATAGAGAGACTTAAGTGGTCTGCTTCATTTCAGTGTGTCATGTTTATTTGAATTTTTACAATACGGTTTATTTTTTTAAAAAATAAAAAGCACAGATCCGATGCACGGTCCCTTGGAGTTTACCTATAACCTTCCATCTCAGTCATCCCTTCTAATGGCCCCTTAGTCCCGAGAGCTCTTCTTTTACTTGTTATCTGCTGAGCCTCCAGGATAAGTGATGCATAGATTAGAGATGCCCCATTTCCTTACACCGTCCTCCATCCTGTTTGGCCCATTTCTCGTAGGGAATAACGACACTATTATCACCTTTATAAATTAATATTTGTTGGTGTGTGTGTGTGCAGAGGTGAGGACAGCATATAGAAGCCAATTCTCTCCTTCCACCGTGTGAGGACTGAACCCAGGTTGTCCAGCTTGGCTGCAAGCACCTTTCCTTGCTGAGCCACCTCCCCAGTCCCAGCTTCTCGACTTTCAACAATAACCATTGACTCTCTCCGAGGCTACTGCTGCTGTTCAGGATAAGGAAAGGGGCACTCAACCTTCAGCCTTCTTCCTTCCTTCCTTCCTCCCTATTTTGGATATCTTTAAATATGTTATTGCTTCTATACCAATGTATAGAACATTTGCATCCTCTTGACTTTTTTTTAGAGTGAGCAAGAAAAGTTTTATTGAGCGATAAATTAACAACCCCCTGTGGTGGGGCATCTTGGAAACAAGTTACCCTGTTTTGCTGCCATTATTCTCCCACAAAGAAGGGTTTTGGGTATATTTTTCTGACATTTTAGAATTCAATTCTTTTTTTCAAAATTAAAGGACCATGGGGAGGAACAATTACATACCATGGCCTCCATTCTATTGTGAGTCCTTTACTGTATATCTTTATTTTTATCGATTTATTTGGAGTGGGGACATGTGCATGCCGCCATGTGGATGTGGAGGTCAGAGGACAATTTTAGGAGTTATTTCTCTCCTTCCACCATGTTTGTCCCAGTGGTTGAACTCAGGTCATCGGATTTGGTGGCCAGCACTACTGAGCCACCTTCCTAGCCCCCTTTACCACAATTTATCTCATCTTCTCTGTAAATCTAAGCAAGATGAACACACCAATATGTCAATACACATCTCACTAACCAGGACTCTATTAGTTTGGTCTTTGATTAAAAAAAAAATTCCATTTGCAGGAAACGTTCAAATATTGTTTCACTGTTGATTTGTCTTTTGGTGGTGGTGTATCAAGACAGGGTTTCTCTGTATATCAGCCCCGGCTATCCTGGCACTCACTATGTAAACCAGGCTGGCCTCAAACTCAGTTTCCCAAGTGCTGGGATTAAAGGCATACACCACCCTTGCCCAGCTCAAACATATTGTTAAATTTCTCAATTCCTTGTCTTCTTTACTGAACTTCCTTGTGAATGTCTTAGTTACCTGGCTCTGTTCTCCTGTGCGCATGTAACACAGAATCCCCAACTGTGCATTTTAAAGGGCTCCGTCCTTTGAGTTTATAGATGAGTGATAGTTGGGATGGGTATAAAACTCTCAGGCCACATTCCCTCCCCTCCAGCATCACCCTTGCCTTGTAGCATTTGGGGGACATTCTGAGTTCATTAAATACTGCTGTACTGCAATGGTCTGACCTATTTCCACCTAATGGATGATGAGAATTTTAGGAAGTACTTGGTTTGTTGGCTGCTCTAGCTTCTGCTGGGTTGATAATCACAGACTGCTGTCTAGCACAATACTAGTCCAGGCTAATATAGTTTGTGACTCCCATTAAGGTGCAAGTGCAGACTCTGTAGCTCTAGCACCTTGTGAACCCTGTTAAGACACAGATTCTGTGCATCTCATGGGCTGACCTGAGGACAGTTTAACATTAATGGACTGGTAGAATAAAAGACCTCAAGGTATTCAGGAGTGGTCCAGGACAATGCCAGGTAGCAGTGGATTCCAGATATAGGGCAGGACTGACTGATGGTGTGTGCCTCTTGGAAAGAATGGGTTCTGCCCATGGTCCCTCACACTTCTTACCGCCCAACTCTGGGAAGCCACTCGTGGACTAGAGCCAAGCTATTTCTCAGTTTCACCAACCACGAAAATTGTATTATTTTTAGTTTTGTTTGTTTCACATGGAGAAGGGAAGTGAAGGAAGGTCTGCACTGGGGGCTTTAAATGCCCACTTGAAATAAGAGGCCCCTCAAGGACAGTCTACAGAGAAGGAAAAACAAGGGGCAAGTGGCAGCCTGTGACCTTGGATGAGTGAATTCACATCTCCAGGGCCCAACGTGCTCAGATTTTAAAAGTAAAAATTATTGAGAGAGAGAGAGAGAGAGAGAGAGAGAGAGAGAGAGAGAGCGCGAGCTCACAGGATTACTGTAAGGATTAAAGAAAAGGAAATTAAGGTAGCTGAGTACAGTAAGTTCCTCTCCCTCCTGAGCCGGGCCCAGCCTGTTTGAAAGCTTAAGTGCAGCCATCTTAACAATGGGCAAAGTTTATTTTCGAGTTTCCACGGCCGTGGAAGCCATCTGCACAAAAGGACTATTCATTTTATTTCCTGCCTCTCATGAATATAGATACGCCAGGAGCCTGCAAGGAGAGGGAGAACAGCCGTGCTGTGATTATCTCCTAGTTAGAACGGGGTGGAGGCTCCCATTATTAACCCACCTCCATGTTTCCTTGTTGGGTTTTTTTCTTTTCAAGCTAATTCATTTTAGGAGAATTGTTTTCCCTAAGGAAGGAAAGTCAGTGTGCCGTGAGCTCTTGACTGCATCCTGAGGTCACCTCCCCCATCTTCCAAAGGATGATAGGGTCAGGGGAGGACCAAGATGGTCCAGGAACGGGCTGGCCCTGGTTCCTTAATGACATGAGGTCATTAAGACCAGAACTGCAAAGATTCACTTTTCTTGATGGGAGGGAGGCAACATCATTTCTGAACCCTGATTGCTGGGCTAGTCTGAAAAAGCACATAGTAAGTCAGAGTCCAACAGCTCGGGTGCTGGCTTTAAAGTCTCCTGCTGTATGTTACCCATCAAGGAGGGTTTGTTATTGTCTAACATACTCAAATGTTATTTCTAAATTGCTAACTAGAAATCTGAGGCTTTAAACATTTACCCACACTCCTACTCTGGAGTTTGGGGGCCAGCCTCCTTTGCTCAGTACTGCCTCGGTTCTCTCTGGGTGCCGGCCATAACACAGGCTGATTCCGGGGCGCCACCCTGGGCTGAATTGGAACATACCACGGTGGACCCAGAAACCAGCATTTTCAAACAGGAGCCCCTAAGGCATCTGCTGGTTGGAAATGCATCTAGCAGGGAGTGAGAGAAATGGCTACAGAAGCTGAGAGACTCCATATGACAGAAGGGGTGGCGTGATCCAAGTGTTCAAAAGACCCAGTTCAGCGCTTCCAAACATCAAAAGACGGTAATTTGATATAAATGACGAAAAATGATAGTAATTTCTTTCTCTTGAAAAATGACTGCTCTGGGAAACAGGGGAATAGTGACCTCCTGGGGAATCTAGAAGGATCTACGGTGTGTCTGCCTCATGAATCAGCAATGCCGTAGAAAAGAAAGGAAGAAATCCACCACATTGCTGGTCTGCATGTTAGGTTAAATGTGAAATCAGGAAGGTCCTGAGAGAAACTATCCCACAGGAGGATGGCCTTTGTGATGGTTTGCATATGCTTAGATCAGGGAGTGGCACTATTAGGAGGTATGGCCCTGTTGGAGTAGGCGTGTCACTGTGGGTGTGGGCTTTAATACCCTCATATACTAGCTGCCTGGAAGCCAGTATTTTGCTAACAGCCTTCAGATGAAGATGTAGAACTCTCAGCTCCTCCAGCGCCATGCCTGCCAGCCAGCCAGCCAGCCAGCTAGGGTGCTGCCATGCTCCCACCTTGATGATAATGGACTAAACCTCTGAACCTGTAAGCCAGCCCCAATTAAATATCCTTGTAAGAGTTGCCTTGGTCATGGTATCTGTTCACAGCAGTAAAACCCTAAGAGAAACCCTTCAGAGAAACCCCAGGTCTCACAAGACACTGTCTTAGCTGCCCTGGAAAAATTCAATCGAGTGGGTTTTGTTGTTTCATGGTTTTTATTGTTCGAGAATTTCACATCTCTCAGGGGCTGAATCCCTGAAGAAGATGGGACACTCTCTCTCCCAGCACCATTGGTTGCTAACAGCTCCTCATCGTGGAGTGGGACTTCATGAGCCCTCCCGGAATCTGGGTTGTGATTTGGGCTGGCTTGTTCTCGTACTGGTCTGGTAGACTGTGTGTACCTCTGTAGTTCTGGTAACCTTTCTGTTCCCTCTGCCTCAGTGCTCCCTGAGCTTTTTGGGAGGGAGGTAATATAATGTCCGATCTAGATCTAAGTCCCTCATAGCCTCCTTCTCTCTGTATTTATTACAGCCTCCTGGGAAGAGAAGCTTCTGTGATTGGGACCTGAGAGATGCCCACATTTATGGGTTCATATGTGACCTGCTTAGGAGAATTGGACCCTGTGGATGCTCAGGGCCTTATGACACAGGCCAAGGACATGCATGGCTTGTATTAGAACATATTCCTCCAATCGGCTGATGAAGACAAATGCCCAAGGCATCTCAAAAGGAAAGCAAACAGCACTAGGTTGAGGTTAGACTAACACTAATGGTTTCCTCAAAGATGCCCAAGTTGAAGGGACTCAGCCTTTCCCCACTTTCCCCACCCCTGGGCTATAAATAAGGCTTTGTTGTGCCTAAACCAGGAAAGATGTTGGCGTGTTCCTTTCACAGCCAGCAGCACGGACCAAAGAACTTGGCTCCCCCAAACTAAACACCTCTGCTCATGTTCCTTACCTGATTTGATGCCTTTAATGGGGTATGTGGCATGAGCCAGGAAGTTGGGGTCACTGAACATGTCTTCTTCGTAGACCACAAAGCGTAGGAACGCAAGGTTTGGGTCATAAATTTCAAATGTCACCTTCTCCTGAGTTGGAGCCCAGACAGGGCTGAGACCGTTGTCATCTGGAAAGAGACCAAAACTTGTTACTGATGCTTGTGCCCTACCTTCTCAGGGAAAGCCAGCCTCTGCTTGAACCCCTCCACAAACTCACAAATGAATTGGCATCTACACCCAGGCCAAAGAATCCCTGAAGGGTTAGCTTTCGTTATTTCTTTCACAGGGAGCAATTCTGCTACAGGCCAGCCTTCCATGAACAAAGCGACATGAGCCCTCACCTGTCTCATCTCCTGGGATAGAGTGGAAGTCAGAGGGAAAGGACCAAAAAAAAGAGGTGAGGAGAGCACGTGTTAGCTAGAGCACCCCTTTGTCCTGAGGAAGACAGTGGGCTAGGGGGTCTCTGAAGCATCTTGGGAGTTCTCATGGAGGACCAGCCTTGTAAGGCAAAACACAGACCAAACCTACCACCCTATAAAAAAGGCCAGTTGAATTGGCCTGTACCCAAGTTGTTCCCTGGGCAAGTGGCTCTGTTTCCCCAACCACAGGCTGAAGCTTGGAAAGGAAAAACACACACAACAGCAAAAGTTGATTATAAAAATCACCAAGGAGCTATAACCCAACATCACAGTCTGCTCCCTTAACCTTTAAAAAGACCAGCAGTGCCTGCCACAGTAAACAGGACAGCCTGAGTGTAGACCCCAGCTTCCATGTAAAGCCAAGCATCGGTCTGTAAGGCAGCAGGAGACACTGGCAGATCCCTGCAGCCTGCTCGCCAGCCAGAGTACCTGAGCTAATGAGCACAGGTTCAGAGAGAGAATATACTAGTCTCAAACCCTAAGTCGGGGGAATGACTGAGGAAGACACCTCCTCACTGCCTGGACATGCTCACACAGACGGGAATCACCAGCTACTTACTCACAACCGTCGTCTTGAATTTGTTGCTGTCATACTCGGCCCCACAGATTTCCACCTCTACAAAGGGACAGGCGATACTCCGCCCTAGTTTAGGGAGGTGGCGTGCACCAAGAACCTGAGACACAGAAGGAAAGGGTTGGAATTTCTCCCGGATCTGCCCTGGGAGGGTTGAATTTGAACCACACAGTAGTGTTTCATGGATTTTTCAGGACGCTAGAGTCAGGCTGTACACGATCAAAGCTACCCTTATTCAGTGGAGAAGCTGCCACCGCTCTCAGAGGCATGAATAGATGCTGACCCAGCCCACCATATTTGATGATCAAATGTGGTAGTGGTTCCCAGGCCATGTGGTTCACCAGGAGTCTCACCTAAAGCCCAGCTACATGGGTACCTTGACGCTGGATTTCCCAGACAGAAGACAGTGGGGTGGTTTGTTTATAACTGACCCCTCTTTACTAAGGACCTTATAAATACTTCGTTAAATACTTTGTTTTACTTTTCTAAAATGAAGTCTCATTCATTTATCCTAAGCCGGCTTCAGACTTGCTATTATAGACAAAGCCAGGCTCCCAGGGCTTCATGCACACTGGACAAGCACTGCAAAAACCAAGTTACATGCTAGCCCATCCCATTTTAACTTTCTGGATCTTAGGATGGATCTCTCTCTCTCTCTCTCTCTCTCTCTCTCTCTCTCTCTCTCTCTCATCTTCCTAAAATGCCAAGGAAGGACTGGATGAATCTAGAAAAGCTCGTGCCAGGCAGTAGTAGTGGTGCACATCTTTAGTCCCAGTGCTCAGGGAGCAGAGGTGGGCCGATCTTTGAGTTTGAGGCCAGCCTGGTCTACATAGCAAGTTCCATGATGGCCAGGGCTACACAGAGAAACCTTGTCTCAAAGAGAGAGAGAGAGAGAGAGAGAGAGAGAGAGAGAGAGAGAGAGAGAGAAGGGAGATAAGAGAGAGACAGACAGACTGAGGGAAAGAGCAAGTTCTGACCTTTCTAAGGCAAACGGGAAATGAACTCTCCTCTTGGCCAGAGGTTGACTTCCCATGATCCCCTAGTGCATCACACCCAGAGTAGAACAAGTGACACGAGGGTTTTCAGCCCAGGGTGATCCAGGGTGAACCACATAAGCCTGAATTGCTGTCAAGATGGTGCTGGCTTAACAGAGGCACGAGTGCCCTCAGCGCCCAGGGAGCCCTGTCCACCTGCCCCCTCTACCTTGACAGTGAGTGTCATCAGGATCTTCCTCTGGGACTCCGGGGGCATCGGGTCATACTTCTCAGACCGCATGCTCTCGGGCTGCAGGACGTAACCTGTCCGCCCATTGAGCGAAAACAGTGCATGGTTCATCTGCATGTACTTGTCTGAAAAGAGAACAGAGGGGTGCTATGGGGCAGCCAGGGAACACCAGCTCCTGGCGCTCATGGGCACCGACTACGTGACCTTCCTGTGATGGCTCGGGGCAGCTGTTCCAAAGAGACATCTGACTCCAAGGAAACATGGGGAGCATTAGAAAAGAATCCGACACCAGGAAACGATCTTACATGGTGTGTGGAAGGGTGTACTATGACACACATCCTATCATCTGACTTCCACATGTGTGCCTTGACATAAGCACCCTGTCCTCCATCCTCCACACGTGTGTGCATGGTATGTACGCCCTGTTCCTCTGACCTCCGTCTGTGTTCCACAGCATACATGCCCTGTCCTCTGGCCTTCACGTGTGGGCCATGGCAAACACACCCACACATACACACACAGTAATAAATGTTTTAAAGTTCATCTCCGTGCAAACGGCAGGCAGATGTTTAGAGTTGTAAATAAAAGTCCAGCTCGGTGGGAAACAAAGAGGACCAACCACTTTGCAGGGAAACTGAAGCAAACATCCCTTGAGTCGGTGAAGGGAAAGAGCTAATGTCACCCAAAGAGCAAAGTCTTGACCGGAAACTGTAACTACAATTGAACGTCAGTTTTCTCACCTGGTGTGCAAAGAAAGAGCAAAAGAGCTTCAGGAAATTACAGTAGTGACCTACACCGGAGGGGTGTGCCCATGCTCACCAGGCTAGGGGAAAAACTGGAGCAAGTGCCACAGGATACAGGTGCCCAGTGGTCCCAGGGCTGGGGGTGGGGCTGGGGGAGCAGTATCAAAATGCCAGCATCTTGGGAAATGCCCCAGGAGTAGGAGAGGTCTACCCCACAGCTGTGCACCTACACCTGGGAACAAGTTTCCAGGAGACAGGGATGGGACCTGACCTACAGATTCCTAGAGCTGGGTTGGGGGCAGTTGTTAAATAAGAAAAAATAAACAAACAAGCAAACCAACAGGCCCACAGGATGCGAAGTCTAAAGTTTGTGTGCATGGGTTTCCCCTACTATATGTTTCTAGAGAGTGAAACTTGGAGAGAAAGCACACAAAGAGGAAGGGGCAAGGCAGCCACCGAAAGCCTGGATCCAGCCACGCCTGGATCCAGCCCCTCTGAGACTCACCTGTTGTGGGATTATTTGATCACACTGTGAACTCTGAGATTGTGAACTGGAAAAACTTTTTCTTGTGGTGTAGCTCAGCCCTAGCACACACCTTTAACCCAAGAACTTTGGACAAAGAGGACTAAATCATGTCAACCATAGGTCAAGAGGCAGAGCAAGCAACCAGTTGACGTGGGGGCGGGGGGTTGAACATAAGAAAACCCAGGAGACAGAAAGGAGGGTTTTTAAGTTGAGGGGTATTTAAGACAGCGGGGAGAGGGCTGGAGAGATGGCTCAGCGGTTAAGAGCTCCAACTGCTCTTCCAGAGGTCCTGAGTTCAAATCCCAGCAACCACATGGTGGCTCAGAACCATCTGTTATGGGATCTGATGCCCTCTTCTGGTGTGTCTGAAGACAGCTACAGTGTACTTATATATAATAAATAAAATAAATCTTTAAAAAAAAAAGACAGCGGGGAGAAGGAGCCTTTTCCTTCTGGGACATCAGTGGAGTGGGAAGGTCAGCTGGATGCTTTCTCTGCCTCTCTGAGCTCGGAGGCCTTCACTACAGCTACTAACTCTCGAGCTTTCATTTGGTAAATCGGATGTTTGAGATTTTGCTTTAAAAGCAACACTTACTAGTTCAATAAGCTATTATGATCCCTTCCTAAACCAGAAAGATCAATACCTCTGTCACTTGTGATCACGGAGTCTGCTTCCACCACTGTCCCCTTTGTTAGTCCCTAGAGCTTTGCGCTAACCAACAAGTTCAGCCTTGACTGGGATGCCCAGTCACTTGGTTCAGAAACAGTCACATCCCACTAGCTGCCCGGGTGACGTTGCTGGCCGTGACAGGGCCACTGCCTGGCCTGCACAGGCTGCTACCTTCATCCTTTACCTGGAGTCTGGAAATTGAGCGCCACCATCTGGGAGCCACACAGCCACAGACGGAAGGGGTCGTAGTTGGAAGAGTCAACTCTCTGTCCCTTGGGGTAGACACGGGTCAGGCCCTTCTGGTTGTACCGCAATAGATCCACGGGCTTTTGCCTGACAATGCTGTCTGCCTTTGTCTCCACAAAAGAGCGAATTTCCCGGAAGTCAGGATTTTCTGCAGAGGATATGATGATTTGAATGAGAATGGGCCAACATAGGCTCATAGATTTAAATGCTGGGTCATCCGGAGAGTGGCACTCTTCAGAGATGTGCCTATTCACTGGAATAGGTGTGATCTTGTTGAAGGAAGGGGGTGGGCTTTGAGGTTTCGAGAGCCCAAGCCTGGCCCAGTAGCTCTCTCTGTCTTCCTGCTGCCTGAGGATCCAGATATAGAACTCTCTGCTACCTATCCAGCACCATGCCTGCCTGCATCCCGCCATGCTTCCCACCCTGATGACAACGGAATACACCTCTGAACCTGTAAGCAAGTCTCCAGTTAGATGCTTTCCTCTCTTAAAAGTTGCCAAGGTTATGTCTCCTCTTCACAGCAACAGCGCACTGACTACGACAGAGGAGAGGGTCCCCCTTGGTGCTGGATGTGATGGCAGAAGACCCAGGTGACAAAAAAGAAACCAGGACTCTCTCGAAAAGACGCTGAAGAGAGAGGGTGGTGGCCAGCTCTGTAAAGTGCCAACTATGTAAGCCGGAGGTCCTGAGTTTGAATCCACAAGTTACTAATGAAAAAAACAACAACAACAACAACAAAAAAAAGCCAGGTGTGGCATTGTGCACTTGTAGTTCCAGTATGCAGGCTTGGAGGAGGATTCCCCAGAACTCACTGGTCAGCCTCGCCTGCTTGCTGAGTCCAAGGCGACAGAGCCTATCTCAAACAAGGCTCTGGCCTACGTACCCAACACCCACCATGATGGGTAGGTCTAATTGTCAACTTGACAAGACCTAGAATCACATAGACGAGAGTCTCGGTAAGGAGCTGTCTGGATCAGACTGGTCTCTTGGCATGACCATGGGGGAAGTAACCAACACACACAAGATACCTAAGGGGCACGACGGTCACACCTTAATTGGTACCTCCTACCCTTGGTGGTACCCAGTGCTACAGAGAGGATCAAAAGGGACCCGATCTTCCCCATAGCCTTTCCTTCTTGGCGTTTTATGGTTTCTTACTTAGAACCACTGACATCTTGGCTATGGGATACCGAAAGGGTTTCTACCTGGATCAATGCTCCATGCACTGTACTGACAGCACGTGACTCAGTGGACACCAGAGCTTCCCAGGAACGGTCTTCCAGAACACTTACCCAAATGGTCCTTGGTTTTGCTAGTCGGCTTGCAGTACACAACCAAGTCAGAGAGCTCAATAGCAATGGACTGATTCCTCTCCCAGTACTTCATGTTGTTCTCCTGTGGAGAAGAAATGTTACAGCATTGAGGCTACAGCGCTGAGGCAGCATCCACACCACCTTCCAGCTCACCTGGACGGCTCTCCCCACCACCCTGAGCATGCAGGGTTGGGCGTTTTTCCTGTCCTGAAGACAATACCCGCTTCTCCTCTGAAGACTCTCCACCATGCTGTCTAGGACGGCACCGCTCTCTAAAGTCACACAGGCATGAGTTGGGGAGATGGCCCAGTGGTTAACGCAGCTCACCCTACCACCGTCTGAGTATCTGAGTTCAGCTTCCAGCACCCACGTAAGCCAGATGCGGCCCTTCAGGCCTGCAACTCCAACATGGCAGTGGGGAAGAGGCAGGGGGATTGCTAGGGCTTTTAGGTTGCCAGCCTGACCCCACAAGCTAAGTTCTAGGTTGAGGGAGACAGCCTGCCTCAAAGGAATAAGGGAAGGAGTGATAGAAGATGGTATCTAACACCCTTCTCTGGCCTCCATGTATGTACAAGTGTGCGCACATGCACGCAGATAATAAACAGTAAACGAGGACCCACAAGCAGAGGAATGTGGCTTTAATCCCAGCCCTTGGCTGGCTGAGGCTGGGGAATTTGGGAGTTCAAGGTCAATCTGAGGGAGTGGAGACCCTGACAGCAGAAGAGGGAGATTCTGTCATCCCGTTATGCCCCTGCCTCCTGTCTAATCCCCTCCCCTAAAGCCACACTATGGTGGTCCACAGGACTCAGTACTCTTAAACCCGCGTGGACCCCATAGCAGCCTCCTTTCTCTATACCTTTGAATGTATGCAGCCTCCTCCTTGCCTCAGCTCACCCTTGCAAAGCCCAGTGCAGACAGCTGTCTCCTCAGGGCCCAGACCACATACATGGACCAGGGGAGGGAGTACGCCACTCCACACACACTGTACGGTGCTACCAGATAAGGATTAACTTCTCATTTTCTCACACAGAGCTACCCTCTCACACTGCTCCAGACTCAGCCACCTTCCGTTGGCCAGGGCAGTGGCTAACGGGAGGTTTTCACAAGACCGTCAGCATCTAGGAGGTCTCTGGCTTCCAGCGTCCTACCCTGAGTGCTTCAGGGATATTATCTAGGTTGGTCCATACACCCCGAGAGACAGATCACCTCCAACTCTGAGCTACACAGCCAGACAATGTCAAGACCAGATTTGTAACCCAAAGTCTAGCCCCCTCTTACCCTGCCCATCCCACGTTAGAACTCTGTCATCACTGGCCACCAGATTCCAGCTGATACCTCTAAAATACCCGCTGTATCCAGCCCCGGGGTTTAGAATGCAGAAGGGCCCTATGAAACACAGCAATGGCCTGTGCCTGGCCTCACCCGGGCAGCATGGGCTGGGACAGGTAGGCACCTCGCTCCCCAGTACGCTTAGACCCACCTTGGTGTCGATCTTCCAAGTGATCTCTCGTATACTCTGAAACCACTCAAACAGTTCCTCCACACGGTCAGTCGCGAACTCCACAGGAGGGTCCCCCTGTTTCTTAGGCTCCAGGATAAAGACGAAGGCTTTCTGGTTTTTCCCCTGGGGGGCCTTCACTGTAGACAGAGGGTAAGGGAAGTCCTGAGGTGGCCACAGAGACTACACCTCACACTAGTTGCCCCTACCTAAACAGCCACAGCTACAGTCACATGCTGATGGGAACGTCTGCCCTCTGGCAGGCAGCGTCTGAACCTTTTTGTACAAGTTATAGGTAAAGCTTTGTACTGGGCTGAGTGTTATCCTCTGAAAAGAGATGTCAAAAGCTCCTGTCCCTGTGAACGTTACATCATTTAGAAACGTAATTTTTGAAGCTGTACCAACTATCTCTAGACCTAAGATAAACCTTAAATCCAAGGAACAATGTCCCTAGAAGAGAAAGACAGTGGGGTGTGGAAACCCAGACTGAGGAAGCAACCTATGAGGATGGAGAAAGTTCAGGAAGGCTGACTGGCGGATGGCGAGAAAGGAAGGAAGATAATCATAGAGAAGAACATGAAGGTTACCCTGATCTGCCCATTACTAGTGGCTGTGCTTTCTGAGCTCTGAGGTGATGTCCCCAGAAATGACTACATGGGTGGTTTTTATCCTTTAGCAAACCTCGTGGGGACACCGTGACACTCATCCTACAGGAGACAAGACCAAGGCTCAAGGTGACCACGGCAACATTTGGAAAGTCACACTGGCGGAGCTGAAGGGCAGCCCCACCCTGATGACAAGTCCCTACTGCCAAGTGACATCCCTAGTCCTCTAACAGGACAATACAGGGAGGGGGCAACCCAGGCCATCAGCTACGAAGCTGAGAATTGACTCCACCAGTCCCAGTATATCCAAGGAATTGCCAGGGACTTACCGCTTTTCTCATGTGGTGGTGCAAAAACCTTCCACCTTCCCTACCAGAGTCACAGGAAGGGAAAGGAAGAAGAAAACAGGGACAGAATGAAAGGGGTGGGAGCGGGGGTCATGGAATCGTTATCATGGGAAACCAAGGGGACCATGCTCGGACCTCCCTGGGAGAGGGGACTCAGCTCAAGAATTAGTGAGCCCCCATGAAGGGAGCTTGGGCTTTATGCTTGGACCCACAGCTGCCAACAGGAAGCTACAGCCCAGGAAGCTGCCATGTACGTACCCACTTCGATGTGGGCAGGCCCTGAACACAGAGAGCTCTGTGCAAATCATGGCTATCACTACACAGGATGCTCCGTCACATCCCTGGTGCCACACGCGCTGACCAGGGCAGGACAGGAGCTAAGATCTAGTGAGGAGAGACAGGCTTGAAGCCTCAGGAGCTTAGCAGCTCCACCACAGCCTGACCAATCAACACCCCAGCTCTCTGAAAGGCAGACACAGGGGCAGATGCTGATCGACAGCATGACAACAGCTAAGTCACGGGCACCCCTTAGCAGGCAGTCCTGCCTTAGCAGACGGTAGCAACAGGCGTCACCATCGGGGACCTATAGGTCCACGTGCATTTGGTCTCAGCCCCTGCCTCATCTAAGTCTGGGAGGCACAGGGCTCATGCCAGCTGCCTCCCTGCCAGGGATACTCCTGAAGCCAGGCTTGGCGGGGCGGGGTGGATGCGGGCTGGAGTCAAGCTAAGAAAGCAGCACACATACCCACATTGTAGGTATTAAGATCCAATATGCCTCTGCAGAGAGACCCGAGGGGGTTGTCTTCAATAATCTGTGAAGAAACAAGACCCAATTCTCAGTAGTCATAAGCAAAATAATAAAGCGAGAGCCAGTTTCTAGACGTGCCGTTTAGCGCCACCACTACCTGTGGAGTTGCTTAAAATGCATTTTCATTACAACATCCACGGGGAGGGCGCTTCTACCAAGGCACGGGGGGAGGGGGGTGGAGGAACCCTGGCAGCACGCAGGCACCCACGGTCTCTGCGCTGCGTTTTCCAGTCCACAAAGAACACACCTCGTGAGTTCCAAAACCAATTTCAAACCCCGTTACGGAGACCTCGTCTGAGGTGCGTGTGAAATGAGGCCGCTTGGCCTGCGGTTCCCGCAGTTCAAGGGCCTTCCGTGGCTCCCCGTGGCTTTCCCCGAGGAAAACTCTAGCTGTGACCTGACATCTGGTGTCTGAGGCTTTCCAACCTCGTCAGGCCAACCTCGGCAGCCATTATAACCCTGCTGCACATGTGAAGCGTCCTGGGGTCCAGCCGAGATGGGAAGGCTGCTATTGCTATGCTGTCCCAACCTTCTCTACCAGGCTTTCGATGACGTCATGCAGATGCTGACATACAGAGGCAGTGAAGAGTCCTGTCCCTGCCCCAGCCTCCTGGGGACAAAGGCCTTCCAATCGCCACACCCTGGCTTAGGCTGTGTCAACCCTGTGCCTATCTCTTGGTTTAAAAAGCAACAACAAACAAACAAAAACAAAAACAAAAACACCAGCTTCACTTTTAAGACTCAAACACTACTTGCCATGGGAAGCCCTCCCCAGTTGCCTTGCCGCCCTTAGAGCCACCTCCCCACCAGAGATAGGGCTCTTAAAGGGATGTAGGAACTACAGATTCTTCCCTGGCACAAGCTGATGAACTCAAGTGGCCATTTCCCTCTCCAAGAGCACACGGTGGCTAGGTACCAAGGTCTGGCTCGCAAAGTCACCAGAAGGCCCTGTCTCACCTTCCAGCTTCCCTGTTCCTTGCTCATGCTAAGCACGTTCTGCATGTCTGCCTCTCTAAACTGAATGTGTTTCATTTGCACATTGCTTTGAGCAGAGGACAAATTCCCCGTCTGGCCACTTTCACTCCAGTGGGAATTCTGTGCTTTCAAAGCCTCAGCCCAGCGCCGCCTGATTAAAACACAGCCGGCTCATCACAAAGACTTTTACCCACAGCAACTTGGGGCCGGTCCCAATTTTTGCATCACCCTGCCCGCTCCAGTGTCAAGCTCTGTGGTGACCCCAACAAGTACGTGTCAAAGGTCGTCCACCCCCACCACCCAGAGACAGGTCAGGGGACTCCTCCAAAGCCTGGGCCACACATGATGGAGACGCACCTGCTTTTCCATCTCCTCAGCATCGCCTGCCGAGATATCTTCAACGTAGTTAGATGGGAAATACTGCTGGATCCGGGTCCCATAGTCCCCTTTCCACCTGCAGAGAACCACGGACATTGAGGGTGTAGCCGGCTCAGGTCTGAGCACTCAAGTGACCTGAGGGGGCTATCGCGGTCTGCATTTCGAAGGAAGCATATGCCATTTAAAAACACTTGTGGTCAGATGATCAAGGACTCGGTCCTCTCTGGTGTTGGCAACACTATGCAAACTCCCAAGTTTTCAGGGCTTTAAGAGGGACCAAGGGCCTCTCGGAGGGTGCCCACCCCGTTTGTGGGAAGGCTGTAGTTCTAGAGTCAAATGACCTGTGGTGAAATCTTAGTTCCTTGGGGCTGGAGAGACATACCAACTCCAGCTCCAGGGGATCTTCTGCCCTCTTCTGGCCTCTGTGGGTACTACACTCTAAGGCACATACCCACTGAACACAACACTGCTGGTCTCTCAACACAAGCTCTTAGGTTAGTCCATACTCAACACCTCAGAAGCCCTTCCCCAAAGAGCTGCTCTCCTCAATGATTCCTCCAAAAGTTCAGACACTATTTCCAAGTCATGCTAGGGACCTAGTCACTGTCTCTCCATAGGCTGGTGGTCTCCTAGTTAGCTGCCTACACACCTTTGACAGTCTTTTAAGAGTAGCTGAGGTCCTGGATGTAATGGTGTCTACCCACAACTTGGGCTGGGATGCTGAGGCAGGAGGAGTTCAAACACAGACACGTATGTTTACTCCTAATGTAAAAGTAATAAGTCCAGGTACTTCTTTAAAAGAAATTCCAGCTTCTTCAGTGACTACACTGGTGCTCTGTACCTCAGGCTCCCCATCTGTAAAATGGGGTAATGCTGGAGCTGCCTCAGGTTTTATTAGGACTTTCTAGGTCACTGTATGTCAAATGCTTCGAACAGCATCTGGTGTACAGCCGGCGTATGACGGTGTCTATCCTTGGCTTAGCATGCAGTTCAGTAGCAGACACTTGCCTAGAATCTGCCAGTGAGAGACCAAGAGGGTGCTGAGCCGTCAAGCACGGGCCCCGGGTTCTATTCCCAGCACACCAACATAGTGTTCTTGTCATCGCTCGGGTAAAATGGCACACCCAACCCCTCATTACAGCACCAGCAGCATATGGCATAATCTGTAATAGGTGTGCTGTGATCACTCTGGACACGTCTATACTTCCCCAAGTCCATTCCTGGTCGCAGGGTCTCACGCTTTCAAGGCCACTCACTGGGCCCCTTTCTGCAGCCAGAAGGCTCATTTCAAAGTACCTCTAGCCAGAACCACATAGCAACTTTCCTAATCTCACATGATCCAGCAGCCTCAGAAGCCTGGCATCACAGCCCCGCTGGGTCTCAGCCCAGGGATGCTCCATGACCCAAAACTACTCCCGCTGCACTGCCTAGCTGCCGGGTCACAAACAGGCTGCTAGCCCGCTAGCCAAGCCTACTACCTTACCTAGGACTCAACTGTACCTTCTCCTCCAGGGAGCCTTTGCGGCTGTTCCTCTGAGCCTCCCTGGCACCTGTGCCCACCACTGTCTAAACAGACACAGTGTGGCTGCCCAGTGCCAGCCCTTCCTGCATCCTCCACACCACCTTCCTTTCTATGGATCAACATAGACTCGGGCGCTGCCTGGATTTCAGGACCAAGAACTTGATAACTGTTACTGACAATGTAATTATTCATATCCACCTTGCTTTCACTCTCAAACGTGTTTCTACAGGGACAAAAACTATTGGCTGCCCCTATTTAGTTTTGGGGGATGGGGGGAGTCTGATACAAGCAGTCAGCGAGGTGGCCATCTTGCCATCAGAGAGAGAAAGAAGAGTAGCAGCTGTCATTTACCCCCGCCCCTTGCCAGATGACTTCACCCTGTCTCTCAAGTCATCTCAAGACAAGAGTTAGAATTTGGGGGATGTTCACATTAGAGCCATGGGGAAGCATGAGATGTGACAGCGTCTTCTCCAGGATACAAAGCAGTGTGACTTGGGGTTTACACATACTCCATCCCCTGGGCACCGACTGTGCCTGGGAGTTCCCTAATGAAGAGACAGGATAATGTGGAGGGAGCACCTGAAACCAAGAGACCCAGAGGGGAGGCTCCTTGGTAATGCCAATTGGAGGATGCTACTGCCCAGAATTAGCCTTCTGAGACCAGGTCCGTGAAAAGCCCTGTGTGGCTGTGTGTGTGTGCCAGGGCTGAGGTCACCGGGAGTCAGAACATTTGATACCCATGTCTTTCACTAGAACAGAATTTTGGGTTCCTTTGTCCCCTTAGCCATCGTATGTCTTTGATGCCGGGGAGCAAGGTGAAAACTAGCTTGGAATTAGGAGGGTCTTCTGATTTCTTTTTAAATGAATTTGGGAGGCAGGAGAGATGGCTCAGTGGTTAAAAGCACTTGCTGCTGTTGCAGAGGACCCAGGTTCAGTTCCCAGCTCCCACACACGGTGGCTCACGACCCTCTGTAACTATATTCCCAGGGTGTTGATGCCCTCGTCTGGACCCTTTGGGTGCCTGCACACACGTGTGCATATACAGACAAGTAGGCACACACGTGTACACATAATTCTTTTAGGGTTTTTGTTTTGTTGTTTTTTGGGGGGGTTGTTTTTTGTTTTTTGGGGGTTTTGGGGGGTTTTTTGTTTTGTTTTGTTTTTTGTTTTTTTTTTTTTTGGTTTTTTTTTTTTTTTGTATTATTACTTTTAATCACAGATAGTCTTGAGCCTGCACAGTAACTGCAACCTTGGGAAGCCTCAATGGCAAATCAGCACCAATCCAGTCTGGAATGTGAGATGAGAGGGCTCAGAGCCCCACCCAGCCCCTTAGGGTCACCACAAGAGACCACCAGTCAAGTTCACCTCCAAGAGGCCCATCCCCAACCAGCCTTACCATCCTCCCGGCTCCTTGGAGACGTTGTGGATGAGGGCACCTCGGCAGAAGGTCAGCTCATCGCTGCGCTTGGCTTTGTAGTCATAGAGTGCTTTCACAGTCCTCTGAGGCTTTGGGGGAAATGGGAAGAAAAAGGGCAGGTGGATGACAGAAGCAGGACCCGTTAGGTTAGCTTCTCATTAGGAAGCCAGAGACCTCAGAGGCCGGGGTCACTGCGCCATCTGCTGCTGAGAGTTGGTATTGCATAGGAACCAACTGCAAAGTCCACCAGAAGTGGAAGAGATTGGCTTAACCAGGAGAAAGACGCCACATTGCTAATTTCTCAATAGAGCCTCTTAGATTAAGCCACACTCGCCACATCAGAACCCCCCACACACACACAGAGCTGCTGTCCTCAATGATTCTCCCAGAAGTTTAGAATTTCAGACACTATTTTCTAGTTGTGCTGGGGACCTAGATGTAGTGGTGCCTACCCATAACTCCAGGGCTTAAGACGCTAAGGCAGGGGGAATAGAATTTCTAAGCCTGCCTGAGCTACACAGTGAGACTCTGTCTCAATGTCTCCCACCCCTCCCCAAATCAAACAACTACAAAAAAAGCTGGGCTCTGTATGAGTAGCAGCAAGAAAGATAGGATTTATGTGGGTGAAACTTGCCCTGAATTTTCTCGATGCCTGCTGCTTGATAATAGTAAACACATAAAGGGGGGGGGGAACCCGCACAGCAAAGAAATACTAATAGAGAAATCTCTAAAATTATCTAAGCCTGCTTAGATCTTTGGCTTCTCTGTCTTCCCTGACAAAGGAGACAGGACTCGGGGAAAACCACTTCCCGGAGACTAGATACCGAGTCAGCCATGGGAGTTGTGACTGTGGCTCTGCCCATTCCTCTGTGTAAGCTGGAGCCCACTAAACCTCCATTTCCCCAACTGAAATGGTAATTAAAGTTTTAGATATTTTCCAGGGTTCCTGAGAAAATTCAGTGAAATAACCCACACAACAGTAAAAATGCCTATGGCCCTGCATTTCTTAGGTATCTGCCACCAACATGGTGAGCTGCCCTGAGCCTTTCAACCGACAGTGGCTCCCTGAATCCTCACAACCACCCTAACAGGGAGGTAGTGCTGTCACGCCCATTTTACAGATGAGAAAACTGAGCACAGAGACATGAAGAACCTGGCCCAGAGCCGACCATATGGGAAGACGCTGAGCCCAGAACTGGGCCAATGACTGCGAGGTATATGCCATCCTCCATCAGAATCTATAAAGAGTAATGCAGCCCCTAGAAACTTCTGCCATGGAGAACTCCAACCAGAGACTGGCAGGATTACTCGTGGGCATTCTGGATATGAGAGCCAGAGCCAGGCTCATGGTGAAAGGGAGGCACAGGCACAGTCACGGCACAGAGAAGTGCTACTGAATGGCGTTAGAGAAAGGCTGCTTTTCTGGGGCAGCAAAGAAAGGCCTTCAGGGACGAGTGAGAAATGAGCCAGCCACTGTGTGGCCTTGTAGGAACTGGGCGTATCCGTGAGGCCAAGAGGACAGGCGTCCAATCCGGCTGCCTGGAGTCACCTGATTAACTTCGGTTTCCTCTCCAGTAAAATGGTACCTGCTTTGTGTAGCTGGCACCGGGAATTATGATCTGACTGAGGCTAAGTGCTTAGAACATACTGGACTCTTGTCTTCAACACACCTTACATGTTACTACATGTTATCTTAAATGTTATCCTTCCGGTTCTGTGAACTTACCCAGGTCACCCTGAACAACTGATCTAGACCCTGTCTCTCCAACAAAAAGAGTCAAGAAGGGGTTGGGTGCCACTGGAAATGCACCTCAGGGCTCCATGATCCTCCCGGGCATACGGGAGGTCCTGGGTTCCATCTCCAGTACTGGGAGGTGGGGGCTGTGACGTCATCCACTCTCCCATGTCATCTGCCTGACGTTCTTTTGAGGCAGTAGACCTGATTCATGGAATTGTGTTTAGAAGGAAAAGAGACACGAGGTCTTCAGAGCAAACAGTTCATAACCCTGTGAGGAAGATGGAGGTCAGCTCAA
This sequence comes from Rattus norvegicus, assembly GCF_021556685.1. Classification (NCBI taxonomy): domain Eukaryota; kingdom Metazoa; phylum Chordata; class Mammalia; order Rodentia; family Muridae; genus Rattus; species Rattus norvegicus. The sequence goes on along the minus strand of NC_141552.1, from coordinate 60,760,988 downwards.
CACTCTTCCGGGGGACTGCTGAAGCAATATTCCAAACCTGTACATCTGGGCAGGGCCTCAGCACAGCACAGCCTTCCCTCTGAAAAGCTGTCCATACTGGTTAGCCACTCTGCTCCTCACCTCCTCACTCTGAAGCCTTCAGGTCCTGCTCTGAGTTTGCATCCACTGAGGATTTGAAATTTGTTTAAAAAAAAAAAAAAGGAAAGGAAAGGAAAGGAATGGAGTCCCGGATCTCAGCAGAGCCCACCAGTGAGAGCCGCACCCTAGTCCTATGTACTAGAAAGAAAATTCGCTCTAGTTCTTCCCCCACTAAGTTTGAGACGGAGCTGGAGGCAAAAAGCAAAATCCACCTTTACCTACACGGAGCTACGAGGCAGAGGCAGGGTGGGAATCTGAGATAGCGCTGGCCCCGAGAGGAGGTCAACGAACCAGACATAATTCATAAGCGCCTCGGGCTCAGTTGGCAAGCAGGAAAAGAAATTTGGAAGATTCTTAATTAGAAGCTTTGTGGCCCAAAGGTGGTTCACTGAAACTCGGGACTCGAGCACGACTCGGTTCCATCCGGATGGAATTCTATTAACCTCCATGAAACCACACGGTATCCTGCCCATCACCAGGTGGTCAAAAGAAATTTTAGCTGTAGTCAGATGTTCCAGAATATTCCCTGCTATAACTAATGGAGACCAGTGGTGGGGCAGGGTCCCCTCTCACTCTTCTGGGTAGGACTGATGCTATACCATGGAAGGGTTGATCTCACTTGGGTCCACATACATCCTGCTGACGTCATAGAGAGAGTTGATGTCTCTTTCCTGAAAGAAAGAAAAAAGAGGAAGGACAAAGAAAGGTCAATGGAAAGGGCTTGAGGAATGTGGTTCAATGGAAGAAGCGTTTGCCTGCCATGTGCAAGGTCTTGGGTTCCATCCCCAGCACCAACCAAACAGGAAGTCTGGCACCCCATGCTCCTAGAATGGCCTATGCCCACGGCCAGGCCGCAGACTTCCTCGGGCTTTCTTGTTCTTTGCAAAGAAGAGTTGGAACCGCATGGGATTGTAGCTCAGATGTAGAGAGAGCAAGAAGATTCAAAACGTTCCCCCAAATTTGGAAGCAACCTGGAAATTGTAGGTACGCTACCCTGACCCAGAGGGTACCAGCATCTCCTGTTCAAAGATAGCACATCAGCAGCTCAAAAGACTGGCAGGCATATCAATGAGGCCTTTCCTGGACACATGTGCAAATGTTTGCCAGCAGCAACTGCCAAGGCCCCTGGCCCGTCCCCCAGCTTTCCTGTCCCTCTACCTAGAGTCGCTGCTGTCAGCTTTGCCTCATCTCCTCAGAAACTATTTGTTCACTTCAGGGTTTGGGCTCACATTTTTGTCCTGTTAAAGTGCCTCTCCTGACCACTCTCCTGTCCACTGTAGTGTCTTCTCCTCTTGCTATGAAGATTTGTGTGCCCCAAAGGAGCCCATGCTGACCAAAACACCTCACTCTGGCACACTGTGCTTTCTCCTCTAGGGCCTAAATTTTCTCAAGGAAGAATTTGGACATACTCCTTGGAAGGTGGTTGAAACACAGGGTCCTAGGTCCTAGTCTCATTTCTGTTGCTGTGATAAAACATCCTGACCAAAAACAAGAGAAGAAAGGATGATAGCCCGTCATCATGAGGAAGTGAAGGCTGGGACAGAGAAAATAAACACATATCTTCTCTCTGATTTGATCTCAGCCAGCTTTCTCCTTCCTTATACTGTTCTGGACTCACCGCTTAGGGAATGGAGCTGCCCGTGGTGGGCTAGGCCTCCTACATCAATGAACAATCAAGACAGTCAGCCATAGACATGACCATGGGCCAACTTGAGCTAGGAAGTTTCTCACTAAGACTTCCTCCTGCTGATTCTAGGCTGTGTCGAGTTGACAGGTAACACTAGCCCGCCCTCAGAGTCAATCTACCCTCCAATGTACAGGATAAGAGCCAGTGCCTTACCGTGGCCCACCAGACCCTACATGAACCTTCCTCTCAGCCCCATCCTCATTTAGCATTACTCTGGCTGAGCACGGTGTATTTCATGCCTGTATACCACCCCAAGGGTTTTGCTTCGGCTGTCCTTTCTCCTCCAGATATCTGCATGGCTCACTCCTCAGTAAGATCTTCCCAGAACCTTTGAAGACTGCAAGCCACTGCCCCATCTCTTCATACACTCCTATGCCGTCCCAGCCCTTTCTCTTTAGCATATATTACCATCTGACATGGTCTGCGTTTCTTTTCTAGCGCATTGCCTACCTCTCCCAACCTCCACTACGGGCAGCATGGGGACAGAGTCTTTGTGGGGTGTGGCCAATTCTGCATCCCCGGAACCTCCCAGACATATAGTATATATGTAAATGTATGCACATTGTGTATCTAAAGATGTAGACCGTGACATGACTAGCAAGGAAGTTAGCCTACCATATTATATCGTTCCAGGAGCTCCGGGGTCACGGGGTAGCGAAGCCTCATCTTGCGGTAGAGTGCGTGCTTCTCATAGTAGCTGACGAGCTCCACCAGGCTCTCAAAGTAGGCAGAGGTCCCCAGCACAAAGTGACGTCCGTCCCGGTTGATACGGCAGTGTTTCACCTTGCCCCTGGCCCTTAACAAGTGGAGGGGAGGGGGAAGAGGGACAGCAGAGTATTAACAACCAAGAATGCCAGCAACTACACCAATCAGCCACAACCTTGTTATCCATCCTCAGGGATCTGAAGTGAACAGAATCCGATCCTCCTATGGAGCATGAGGCACAAGACTTTTTAGTTCAGATCTGAAAGAATCCATATACAGTCTCTCAGCACCAAGCTTTTCCTTCAGCCCGACCCACAAGCCAAACCTGCTCCCCGGTGTGTTTTTTTTTTAAATAAAGTTTTATTGAAACATGTCCTCTGTTCGTTTGTGTCTATGCTGCGGTCATTTTCTCTTATAGATGGCAGGGTTACATAGCTGCAACAGGGTCTACACAGTCTGTGAAATCTAAAGTGTTTGCTCCGTGGGCCCTGCCACAAAGGGCTTTCTGGTCCTTGCTCTAAAACTCCAATCAGTCCTGAGGTCCTTCAGTGGCCAGAGTTACAATAACTGGTGTTTGTTTTGTTTTGTTTTCAAAAAGGAGATAATTTTTTTATCTGTTTGAAACAAGAGGCAGAAAAGATTCCAAACAGGACAGACAATAGATCCTTCAGCCTTTTTTAAAATAATTATTTAATGTATACAAGTACACTGTAGCTGTCTTCAGATGCACCGGAATCTGTTACTGATGGTTGCGAGCCACCATGTGGTTGCTGGGAATTGAACTCAGGACCCTCTAGGAAGAGCAGTGAGTGCTCTTAACCACTGAGCCATCTCTCCAGCCCCCAGATCCTTCAGCCTTAATGATTAAGAAGAGCAAGAAAAATTGAGTCTGATCCTAACTTTAAAACCAAGAGTGTCTGGGCCGGGGAGGTGGCTCTGTTGTTAAGAGCACTTTCTGCTCTTGCAGAAGACTTGGGTTCAATTCCAAGCACCTTCATGGCAGCTCACAACTCCCTCTCTGGCCTCCACAGGCACCAGGCGCTCGTGTGATATACGGACATACATGCCAGCAAAAGACACTAATTAATTAATAATTTATAAAGCAAGTGCCTTCCCCATGTTACTCACCAGAAAGAAATGACAGAGGTCTGTGGCAATAGATTAAGTAACTGGGTAGTAGTCACCACCTATGCATACATGAGCCAAAACCCTACACTACAAATTTGGACAAATATCATGTTCTGGTTGATTATATTTCTGTGGCATTAGCCCTGAAAGCCAAAGCAATTTTAAGCAAAAAGTAAAATCAAACACGTGGCACTCCTCAACTTGAAATTACCATGCAACAACTGAGATTGGGGGGAGGGGTGCATGCCTTTAACGCTAGCCAGAGATTCCCATGAGTTCAAAAGCAAACACAGACAAGTGTGATTACATCAAACCAAAGAGCTTCCATATAGCCAAAGATGTCATGGGCTTCAAGAAGAGAACAGAACTGGAGAGAATGTTTGCAAACAGATCACAGTCTGTTCCAGCAAAGATTTACGGAACACAAGTGACGGCATCGCAATAGCAATGACAAAAATCTGACAGAAAACGGGCAACGTCTCTAAACAGACATTGATCAAAAGATGTGTAAATGGCCAACCGGTGAGTGGAAACTGTTAAACCTTGATAAAAATAGAAACCGAAGCCACCAAGAGCCAGCCCTCTCATAGGTCAGAATGGCTGATATCAAAAAGGTGTGGTGGTGCACGCCTTTGATTCCCACATCCAGAGGCAGACAGAGCAGGCAGATCTCTGTGAGTTTCAGGCCAGCCAGGGCTGTATAGGGAGAGACTATCTCAAAAAATAATGGATGGATGGATGGATAAATAGATGATAGGCAAATACATGATAGATAGATAGATAGATAGATAGATAGATAGATAGATAGATAGATAGATAGACAGACAGACAGACAGGTGATTGATGGATGATAGATGATACATAAATAATAAATTGTTGGATAGATATATAAAGATAGATGACAGATAGATAGATTGATAGATGATAGATTGATAGATGATAGATGATTGATAGATAATAGATAGATGATAGATGATTGATAGATTATAGATGATTGATAGATGGTAGATGATTGATGACAGATGATAGATAGATTATAGATGATTGATAGATGATTGATAGATGACAGATGATAGATTATAAATGATTGATAGATGATAGATGATAGATTATAGATGATTGACAGATGATAGATAGGTATAGATGATAGATAAGTAGATGATAGATAGATAGATAGATAGATAGATAGATAGATAGATAGATGGATAATTGATAGGTGGTAGGTAGAGAGAGAGAGAAAGAGAGAGAGAGAGAGAGAGATGGATGTGAGATAAAAGCCCCTGTCCTGTGAGCCCAGGGTGAGGCTAGCTGAGGGGCAGCAGTGTGCCTCTGGCATCCCTTGGGGAGATGACTGAATAGATAACAGCGCCAGACTCGGTCCTGAAGTCCTCCACTTGTGCTTCACCCTTTGTGCTTCTCCCAGATGAGACCAGTCACTGACAGACAAAAGCATCCTGACTGACAATACTACAACAGGGGGATCCCTGCCCCTGCCCAGGGTCTGGTGCACGCAGCACAGCCGTGGATACACACACCAACTTCCTTCAAGGCTAAGTGGGCACCACTCAGGGTGTTCTGAAGGAGAGAGAACAAACGGCAGAGATGCCAAAGAGGCCCAGGGCCTGCCAGCTGGCACCACTGGGAACAGGGGTGCCCACGCACACAGTACTCTCTGACTGGAGCTGGCACACAGTAGGTCCTCAGCAAGCCAGTAACAATGACCTCCAGGAGGTAACTGAGTAGAAACCTCAGCGTAGGTGTGTAGGAAGGGAAGAAAACCCCAATGACAGGGGAGCAGGGTAACAAGGTATCCAATTATAAAATAAAGGGGCAGCAGCAAATTGTCACCCCATGGCGGCTGCGTACATCCGGAAGCTACTCTACAGAAGCATGGACCCTGAACTGCGACTGCCCTGCCCCCAAATAAGAACTTCAAAGTGAGGTGACTCGGTCTTTCGAATCAGGCAGGCTGAGGCAAGGGCCTCCACAGGTCTCAACTGGGCCCCAGCCTCTTCTAGGAGCAGATGCAGGAAAGAGCAGCACAGGCTGTGGAAGTGCCCTGAAGCTCCAGCTCAGCCAACTCCGAGGTCGTGAGGTACTTGGCACCGTCACTTAAACTCTCCGGACTTCTATCTCCCCGCTTAGAATAACTGGGTCAGCCCACCACAGACACGCCAGTGTGGGAGACACAGTTATACAGATATAAGCTGCTGCCTTCGCAGAACCCCCGACGTGAGGGAGGGGAATACTTGTAGGAGAGGGAGGGGTGTGGTGCTGGGGTTGAAATCTGGCACACCTAAGCGACAGCAAAGGGAGTGGGGGCCATGGGAAGGAGCCCATATCTGGGTTCTATTCCCAGCCCCGAGTCCCACATGCTGTAAGAAGCCACTGAGCTGTACTGTGCTTCATTTCCAGCCTTAAAAATAAGGTTGGGGGGTTGGAGAGATGACTCAGTGATTAAGAGCACTGATTGCTCTTCCAGAGGTCCAGAGTTCAAGTCCCAGCAACCACATGGTGGCTCACAACCGTCTGTAATGGGATCCAATGCCCTCTTCTGGTGTGTCTGCAGATGGCTATATAGTGTACTCATATAAAAATAAATTAATAAATATTTAAAAAATGAAAGAAAGAAAGAAAGGAAGGAAGGAAGGAAGGAAGGAAGGAAGGAAAGAATGGTGGTCTTATATCATCATCAAGTGAGCTGGCTGAGCGGCAAAGCAACTGGCATACAGGCCCAACGAGCAGAGTTCAATGCATAGAACATGTGACAAGCGGAACTCAAAACCAACTCCGCTAAACTCCTCCAACCCTCACGTGACCCTATGGAACATGTACACCCTCATACAACAATAATACGATTTCTTGAACGAGAGAACACAAAGATGGTGGTCATTGCCCCTAAATCCTAGGGTTGCTAGAAGTTAAACAAAAGGACCTTAGAGAATTAGACAGAGGGTGCCTAGTACTTGGGACACACACATTTCTGTTTATTGTTGTCCTTGCCCTTGACAATGGGGTCAAGGACATGGAGAGGCATCAATGCTTCCACTGGAAACTCCCTTCTCCTCAGGCCGCACTCGTGTCCTCTCTGTGTCTCCTCTGGGGGACACTTACCCTCAAGTACAAACGGCACCCACCTACCTGAAGGTGATGGCGTAAGAGTCGGTCCCCTCCCGCTTCCGAATGAGGAAGGCTCCATCTCGGGGAATCCGCATCAACATGTCCTCTGCTTCCCCCCTGCTCAGCCTGTCATAGTACCACCTGCAATTAGGAGAGGAAAACAAAACGGGTGAGAGTCCTCCCACACGGAGAGCCGGCAGGAGACAGAATACCAACATACAGGGGCCGTAGAAACCATGCTGGGACTTCCTTGACCATGTGCACCTCCAAAGACAACAATTCCTATTGATTTTTTCTTTATTACAGCACTGAGGGTTAATCTAGGGTCACATGCACACCAGGCAAGCGCCCTCCCATTAAGCTACAGCCTTAATTTTTTTGTTTTGTTTTTCATGTTTGAGACTGGATCTTGCTAGATTTTTTTTCCAGACATGCTATATAACCCTGGCTGGCCTTGAACTTTCGATCTGCCTGCAGCTATGCCTCCCGAGTAGCTGGGATCATAGGAATAAACCCCCATGTCTAGAAGAAAGGCAACTTTTCTTTTACAAAGACCCCAGGAGTATGAGGAAGTCTATGTGAAACTCAGGGGAGTCTCATCTCTGCCCACCTGCCCAGCCCCAAAGGGTGGAGAGCTATAGCACTGTGTCTAGGAGTATGGGAACACAGTTCAGGTTCAGAAAGATGTTGGTTACTAAAGATACAAACTGACAAGTTTGGAAAGGTAACTGGTATGAAAACAGGAAACAGTAATAGTAACCATAATCATCATATAATAACAATAATAATAATAATGTCACTAGAAATTATTCAGCTTCCTCCGAAGCAAAAATCTTAGATGCACCTGCTTTAAGATTATCCTGGTATTTCTGGAACATGTTGACCTCTTTGCCAGGGATGGCAAAAGAGGGACAAGGAACTCATCCTTGTGATCACTGTCTGTGGTGATTACTACTGTGGTTACTGTACTGTGACTCCTTTGATCACAGAAGGAGCCTTGGCAAGCACAGACACAGCAAACCCAAACCAACCTCTGAGATCAAAGCCCCAGTCAGAGAAGAAAGGGGGAAGAAACCATGGAGAGAAAAGTGGAAGCTGGAAGTGACAAAAAGGAAGAAGAAAACAAAACAAAACAAAAAAAAAAAAAAACAACTGCGGGGCTCATCTTTAATCCCATCACTCCCCTCAGGAGGCAGAGGAAGGCAGATCTCAGAATCTGAAGCCAACCTGGTCTACCCAATGAGGTCCAGGATAGCCAGGGCTACACAGAGAAACCCTGTCTGGAAAAACCAAAGCAAAAGGGTGGAAGCTGGAGAGATGGCTCAGAGGTTAGAACACTAATGGCGCTTACGATCCAGGTACTGTTCCCGACACCCACATGGTGGCTCCTAAGGGCCTGCAATTCCAGTTCCAGGGGATCTGACACCCTCTTCTGGCCTCTGTGGGCATCATGTCTACACACAGTGCAGAATACCTGCATGCGGGCCAAACCAGTCATATTCATAAATTTTTATATTAAAAAGAAGACTGCGCTTGTCCAGTTCCCAGGATCCGCGTCGGACAGCTCACAACTGTAAAATTCTAGCTTCTCAGCACCTACACTCACAAACCACACACAGACCTACGCACATAATAAATAAGTAAGTAAGTAAGTAAGTAAGTAAGTAAATAAATAAATAAATAAATAAATAAATAAATAAATAAAATTAAAGAACAAGCAAGAAAGAAGAGAGAATGGGGTCAAAGTCTGGCAGGTAGGTATTCCTGTGGCCCATGTGGTCATCAACCTCCCACCCAATCCTAGGACCTACGGCTTGGACTCATGTGGGTTGGGGTTGGGCACGGGGTCTGTGAGCCGCAGCTCGAACTCCGCACAGCGCAGGTGTGCCTCCCGGTAGTGCTGGATGAGGGCGTAGATGCTGTTGAACGTGAGGTTGTCAGTCAGGTAGTACTTCATGACCCCACCCTCCATGGTAGACCGGATTCGGCAGTGCTGCACCCGGCCAGACCGCCTGTTGGGAATAGGGACAGGGATGTCAGTCAGAGCCAGGCAGGGCAGCAGCCTGACCACACCACCTCCCACCCAGCAGCCTCGGAGGGAGGGGTGTTACCAGAAGGAGAGTGTGTAGTCGTTGGGGAAGGTCTCGCTCTCCCGCACCAGGAAGGTGCCGTCCTTGGCCCCCGTCTCGGCACAGTACTCCTGCAGCAGCTTCTCCGCACTGGTCCTGCTCTCCACCTTCTTATGGAACCATTTCTCCCCAAAATGTAGCTCCGTGGGGGGAGTGTCCTGAACCACAAGGAGCCGAAAGGGCTTATTACCCTCTGCCCTCTCCTGACAACTCATTAATGGCCGTTTCCAGAAGCCCTAAAATTCAGGAGTCCCCAGTACCAGAAACCTGAACGCACCCTGGGCTCTACTCAAGAAAAAGCCCAAAGATGGGTAGCAGGGCAAGGGGCGGGTCCATCACACCCCGCCCTACCCCTGGGGAACGCTGGCCCTGGACAAAGGTCAGTCAGACCCCATAGGAAACAGGAAAGAATCTTACTGGTTAAGCCCTAGGGCCAGCTAGCCAATCAGGAAGAGCTAGTTAAGCTTTGCTACCCGAAGCAATATCTATCTCCTTAGAGCCAAGGATGCTCAAGCCAGCCCAGATGTGAGAAGCCACACACTAAGTCTCCGGGTAGGGATTCTCCAAGGACAAAACCAGGCAAGGGCAGGCAGGTCTCCACCTACCTGGACCGGATCCTCTTCCACAGTCTGTTCAATGTCGTCACTGAAGGACAGCTTGGCGTCCGCAATAGCACAGTAGTGGCGAGTCCATTTCTAGAGAGCCAGGCTGGCATTAGTCTCCCCTTAAGGTCTCAGCCCTATTGACTCTGGGGACCTGTGGGACATCACCCCAGCATTCACTGGGGACCGCCCCGCCCCAGTTTTCACATTTATAATGATTTTTACAAGATCGGCTTTTAAAACATCTACTTCTGGATTCTTGGTATTGTTCGGGACTATTTGAATGAGTGCATCTGGGAGCAGATGAGGGCGGATACAGAATCCCCGCTGCATTGACAGTCTGCAGCAGGTTAGACCACGCAACCTCATGAGTAGCTTTTCTTCAGTACTGCAGACTGACTCCAGGGCCGTGTGCATGTTAGGCAAGAGTTCTACCTCTAAGCTACATCCCCAGCCTGTTTACCTGGTTTGTAAGCCTTTCTTGGTCTTTTCAGCCAATTGACCTAACAGCATGTTCTTATTTCATTATTTTTTTAAAAAGTTATTATATAGTGTTATAATATATTATATATGTTATAATGTTATATATATGGAAAGGGTGTGTGTGGTGTGTGTGTGTGTGTGTGTGTGTGTGTGTGTGTGTGTGTGTGTGTGTGTGTGCGCGCGCGCGCGCGCGCATAAGTGCAGTATTTATGAAGGCCAGAAGAGGGCACCAGATCCCCTGAAGCTAGAACTGTAGATGGTTGTAAGATGCTGGGCACGGAACTCAAATGCTCTAGAAAAGCAGCAAATGTGATTAATCTCTCAGACAACTCTCCAGCCCCCAGGTCTTTAAGTATTCTTAAAAATATAGGTCCACATGTGAGATAAAGCACCAGCATTCTTATTTCTCTTTTAATATCCCATTCTCCATGTGTAAATGCTATAATTTCATTCACAGAGGCTAAATCAGATTCTACTGTGTACGTGTGACATTTTATTGAGGTTTACTTAAATTTTTACCTATTTTGTATTTATAGGGTACTAGAACAGACAGGACTTTGGATAACTCAAGTGAATATGAGTGTCAGGAGGTATGGGAGAAGCATTAAAGCTTGAAAAACTTTTCTCCACCACAAATGATAATTAATAATACTTATAAATTAATTATAAAATAATTATAAATTAATAATAATACTGATGGTGAGGAGGAGGAAGAGGAGGAAGAGGAGGTAAGGAGGAGGACTACCTAGGGTGGCCCAATCCAGATTGGAAGGAGACAGCAAGTCGTCTGCTAATATATGTGATGGGAAAAGGACATTAATGAATGCTATAACTTAACCGAAAGCCTGTTCCTATAAGGACTATGTATTAAAGGGTTGCTTGTCAACTGATAGGGCTTTGGGACTGACCCACGACATGAAGGGGTTAATCAATTCATTGCTAAGTTCATAAGTGAATACAGACTGTTGGGAGCTGGCCTGGCTGAAGATGAGGCTGTGCCTCTGAAGGACTGACCTCTTATCTTTTCTGCCTCCCATCCACCACGAGGTGAGCCACTTGGCTTGTTCACATGGTTCCCTGTTGGGATGCTCTGCCTCACTGTGAACTGACATAGAAGCAACAGAGCCAAGCGGCCACATACTGAACCCTCCAAAAGGGTTCATCTAACATGGTGGATGGGGGGGTAAAGAAAGATCCACAAGGAGCCGATGGCGTCACAGCACTGTGGATGCCCTGGATGTTAAAGTTGATAAGCAGATGCTCCTATTTGGGAAAAGTTTCTGCACGGTCAAGGCAGGGCAAGGGGTAAGAAGCCCTCAGCTGTGGTGCACCATGGGAGAGTTATGAATCTAGGGTGTATGACATTGGTCTTTGTATAAAGTGCATATTGTATTGCATATGAAATTATTTGCAAACTTATAATGCGGTAAAAAGACAAATCGCATGGCTCCAAAAATGGGGCAAAGGCAGAGACGGTGCCAGACTTTATGGTGAAAGCCTAGGGCAGCTGAGAGTCAGCACCCACAGCTCTGTGAGGGGCCGAGGGACCCACCTGGTCGATGGAGTCCCACATATACAGCTCGCCCTGGGTCTTGTGCTCATCTTTCTTGTCCTCCACATTGACATCGACATCACCTCGGGGGCCCAGCTTCTTATGCTGAAGGGGAGAAAGGGAGAAAGTTCACATAGCCCTCCTTGCTCAAGACCCAAGTTCTGAGTCTGAACCAACAAGAATTCACCCATCATCAGCCTCCCAGCATGCACCTGCTCTCTCCACCTCCACCTTCGCTGGCTCATCATGCCCTATAATCTCAGCTCTGCTTGGAGACATCTCCTCCCTAAGAGGCACCCTCCTTGCCTCTCAGTCTTTAGCCCATCCAGATGGAGCCCTACTTCTGTTTCTTATTCTTTAGGAGGGTTGTACTTTTGCGGGAGGTGGGGACTCAGTGAAATGTTACTGTTGCTTATAGGTTAATAAGCTGCAGTATTTCCACATCCAATCTCCTAGGTCCCTTCCTCCATGCTAAATTCTAACTCTCACTTCCTGGGGATCTGTGGAAACCCTACTAAAAATCCCTGCCCTGCAGATAGAGTAGGGCATCAGGATCTTTAGTTCCCAAATCACTTCACATTCTCCCGTACATGAGAAACATAAACTTGTACTTGCTTTATTTCACTATTGACCTGGTCTTTTTATCCTAACAACACGAGTATGCAAATGTTGGTGTCCCCAAAGGCAGATAAAAATCACGTGTCACCTCCACAGAACAAGAATACCAGCCCCAAGATCCCACCGTCAGTCAAACCTCTGTTAAGCAGCTATCACATCCAACATGTTCTGAGAGATCCCAAGGGCAGGAATGGGGCCTGAGCCACTGGAACTCCCACAATTCACACAAGACCAACTCGCAGGCCCACGAATGAGCAGCTACAGGTTCCATTCGCTTCGTTTTAAGACAGAGTCTCACTAGGACAGAGTCTCACTAGGACAGAGTCTCCAGTCCAAGCCGGCTGGAACCCATCATCCTCCTAAGCTAGAATTGTTAGCATGAGGTTACCATTCTGCACATACCCACCCAGAGCTCCTCCTACCAAGGTAACAATGTTACTAGATTCTGTAGTATCCCTTTTACCAGAGGGGCCCAAGGTAACAATGTTACTAGATTCTGTAGTATCCCTTTTACCAGAGGGGCACAGAGGCACCCAGAGGTTAAATGATCAAGAGCTTGTCAAGATCAGAGAGCTGGTAAGGAAGACAAGAGCTGGAGTGCGGCACCAGACCTCTGACACGTACCCCCTAATGATGACAACCCCTGGTAGACAGTAGCCCCCACACACATACCTACCTTGATAATGATCTTCTCACGAAGCTGGCTGGGTGAGGGCAGCTGGTCAGCACTGGCCTCCGTGGGCTTCGTCAACAGCAGGTCTCCTAACACTTCCTTGAAGACCTTGGCCATGTGACGTTGCTGCTCCACACTGCAGTGCTCCTCGATAGACAGAATCACGGGAAAGCTGCAGGAGGCATAGGGCAGAGTCAGCCGGGGGACAGGAGGCAGGGACCTTCCACGGTTGCCTCTGGTCACTAAACACCCATTTCTCAGGCACTGTGTTTTTGTCACGACAGGAAGCTAACAAAGTCTGAGTAGGCACTGACCATCTCTGGGAGCACAGGATCCCTCGGGGTTTCTGTGGCTGATAGAGGGAGGAAAAGTGAAGGAGGGGCTGAGGCTATGTAGGGAAGGATGTGTGTGAGCCCTGTACTCTGACTAAAAGGCTTCCTGAGGAGAAAAGATGCTTGCAGCATCACTGCCTCAGCCCTGGCCTCCACCTGATCCGAGCAAGTCAGGAATCACCTCAGAAACATCTGGTCCTATTTACTGACCATGTCTGACACCTAGCGCTCAGCACACCTCACGACATTTAGTCTCTAAAATCATCACATGGCTGTTAGGAATGTAGGGATCATGGCAAAGAACCACAAAGGCTGACCATTCACAGAACTGGACTACAATGAGAATCTTGGCTTCTTTAAAAACGTAGGATTGTTATTGGAGTACGTTTCTGTTTCGATCCTATGTGTGGAATATAGGGCTGCTTCAGATTGTCCACAGCAGCTGACTGATTCATCTCGTGCTTTGCCAGGGGCGTGATTCTGCCAGCAGAAGATAGTTTATGCTTGGAATTCTGGGGACTCTTGAGAGGGTATTTTAAAAGGCCAGAACCCCGAGAGAAGCAGAGGCTGAAGCTGGTTGCGGTTGCTTCAGTTTGTCAGTGGCCATGAGCAAAGAGACAGGAAAAAAGAAATCGGATACCCTGCTGGCAAAGACTGGACTCGCCCCAAGGAACTCAATACCCCTAATCAGCAGGAAATAGTCTAACAAAATTGATGCTCCTTTTCCCCTCCAACTTCCTTTCTCTCCTACCTGGCGTTGGGGGGTTGGAAGGGTTTGGGGTGGAGAAGTTGATAGAAAAAAGCCAGAATAAAGTAGCCAGAAGTCCGGTTACACTGGACTCAAACTGGAAGAAAGCATCTAGAACTCATGGGTTCTAGTCCAAAGAGATGGCTGAGCAGAAAAAAAAAAGCTCACCACACTGCTCTTTCAAAGGACCTCGGTTCAAGTCCCAGCACCAAGTTCAGGCAGCTCACAGCCACCTGTAACTCCAGCCGCAGGAGAACCAATGCCTCTGGCCTACTCTAGCGCCTGCACTCGTGTGCACATACCAACACAAGCACACAAAGCACATAGAATAATAAAAATTAAAATAATAAACATAATTTTAAGGGCCATTATCATTTCTTAAGCACACAGGAGCCACTTGACAGTAACTAGCCAAATGGAGCCCAAGCTCCCCAGGGTTTGGGAGAAGTAGGCAGTGTGTGTATGTATGTGTGTATGTGTGTATCTGTCTGTCTGTCTGTGTGTGTCCAGTCCTAGCAGCTTTTCCCTTACAGGCCCACCTCCAGGATATTAGCCACTGACCTGGAGGTAACAAAGGCATGATCCCGGATGGCCTGAACAACATCATCAAACTTGATCTTGGTGGTCCGTGTCCAACCGTGATAGATTATGGGTTTCCCGTCAGGCCCATCCCAGCAATCCACTAAGGAGAAAACACAGGTCCTCAATATCAGCCACCAGCAAGCATAGCCACCAAGAGTGAACAGGTATACAAGACACATGTTGGGCTGAGGCCATGAGGTTAGGCCCTGGTACCCATACCAGCTCTGTTCCCAAGGCTGACCTGGGTATACACACACACACACACACACACACACACACACACACACACTTACTTCCTGGGAAACGCCTCTAGTGAACTGTTCGTCATAAAATATTCAAAACAGGTTTTATTTTCTTGTGTGAGCTGTTCGAGGCTCCCCTCTTTTGCCAGTAGAAACAGAGCAATGAGACAGATTTTTAAAGGTTCAGTAAATTATATAAATGAAAATAAGACTGTGAGGGAGCAATCCTGAGGATACTAAAGCTGGTAGCTTCTGACTTTTTCTCACAGCTTTTTCCAGAGGGAAAAGCATAAACCCAGGAAGTCTGTGAGCAACTGCAACTAAACTCTGACACAGAATGAGCAAGTTTGAAACACTTGAGGTGCCACTGATGGTTTGGGCCATTTTCTCAACCACATTCATGGCTATGGCTTAGAAAAGCATCACCCAGCTTGATACCTGGAGTAGCATCATTGAGATTGTGTCCTTGAAAGGGACTGTGGGACCCCAGCCTCTTCCTTATTCTCTCTCAGTTTCTACCTTATGATGGAAGTGTTTGCTCTACGGCATTTTCTTGTCACGGCCTGTTGTTAAAGGCACAAGATACAGATACTCCCAACCCCAAGGTACAGAACAATACACTTGCCATTAAAAGCTCATCACCTCAGTTGTGTTATAGTGATAGAATACTAATTAATCAAGACACATTAGAGCCAAGAAGGAGCCTGATATAGCTGTCTCTTAAGAGACAAATACAGAGGCAAGTGCTTGCAGTCAACCATTGAACTGAGAACAGGGTCCCTAATGGAGGAGTTAGAGAAAGGACTAAAGGAGCTGAAGGGATTTCCAACCCTTCCTTTCAAGGAAGAACAACAATATCAACCAACCAGACCCCCAGAGTTCCCAGAGACTAAACCACCAACCAAAGAGTACACATGGAAGGACTCGTGGCTCTAGCCACATATGTAGCGGAGGATGGTCTTATCAGGCACCAATGAGAGGAAAGGTCCTTGGCCCTGTGAAGGCTCAATGTCCCTGTGTAGGGGAATGCCAGGGCAGGGAGATGGGAGGGAGTAGGTGGGTGGGTGGGAAAACACTCTCATAGAGGCAGGGAGAGGGGACAATACTCTCTCAGAGGCAGAGTGAGGGGGAAAGGGTAGGGGTAGTCCTAGAGGGGAAGTTGGGAAAGGGGATAACATTTGAAATGTAAGTAAAGAAAATATCCAATAAAAATTTTTAAAAAGACACATAAGAGCTTTGGTGATAGAATGAGACCGGGAAGGAAAGAGACAAAGATAGACTGGGGAGATAGTTCAAGGGATAAAGTATTTACTCTGTAAGCATAAGGGCTCGGGTTCCAATCCTAGAACCCATGTAGATCCTGGGCAAGCGGAGACAAAAGATACATGAGGCAAGCTGACTAGCTAGAGTAGAGCTACAGGTTCACTGAGAGACCCTTTCTTAAAAATAAAGAGCAATTGAGGAAAACAACTGCTGTATGTATTATGCATATGGTAACATACACACATGTGGACACGTATACTCATGTGTGCATGCACACACACATGTACTCATGCACATATGCACACAAAAGAGCCAAAGAGGTGGGCAGACAAAAGCAAGGATTTGCCACCTGCCCGGCCACAGATTGTCCCTGACTCTCTGTTGCATGCTTGCTCTCAGGGTCTCACCTATAGACATGTGGCTCTTGAGTGTATCATGCTAACTGGTATGTACCTGTGTTCCTCTTAGCAGAAAGTGACCATTGCTGCTGGCCCCCTGCTTCCCATTGCATCTTCCTAGGTGCACCAACCTATTACCCAGCCAGATGTCATTTTTACTTAGAGACAGTTATCTTCTAGGAAAAAACATCCTCAGTCACCTTCCTCCCTAGAGTTGCTCTGCATGGGGACTTCTCAGCCTATCTCCCTCCCCATCTCCCACCAATACAGAAGTCTTTAACACCCATACACACACAGACACACACACACACACACAC
This sequence comes from Rattus norvegicus, assembly GCF_021556685.1. NCBI lineage: Eukaryota > Metazoa > Chordata > Mammalia > Rodentia > Muridae > Rattus > Rattus norvegicus. The sequence goes on along the minus strand of NC_141552.1, from coordinate 60,744,271 downwards.
ACACACACACACACACATACGCACACACATACGCACACACATACACACATATACACACACACGCACACACACCACACACACACACACACCACACACGCGCGCACACACACACACACACACACACACACACACACACACACACACACAAACACTGAGCATCATAGCACTGCTATTGCATCATCTTGGCCAAAACAGAAAACTCACACTCGATGCAGCGACAGCCAGCACGCAGACAGCGGATATATGCTTCTGTGGAGGACTCGCTACGCAGCTGGTCTCCGGTGAGGTACCTGAGGGACAGAACGAGCCAAGTCAGGGAGGCAGCCCTGTACACAGTCCATGCTTGGAGACCATCTGAGCCCGAGATCTTCTGATCTAGAAACACCCAGGCTAAGGTCTGGTCTACACGCATGCCATCCTGAGGCCTTGGGTTCAGAACCACCAAGAAGATGTGCACAGCAGTTACCTAAGCTATCTGAATGTAATGAAGACAGCATGGTCCTTCGAGGAGACCCAGGCTGGGGGTGTCTGGAGGAGAGAGGAAGCAGAGCATGCGCTAATGACCCCCTGGAGTTGCCCACTGGGCTCTGGTTATCAGCAGAAATAGGCCCATGATTCACCAAGGTCTGAGGCCAGCACAGGCAGGCTCAGCAAATCCTGGGAGAATTTATGGTGCCATGGACCTAGTCAGCAAAACTGCCATGAGTAGTTTTTTTTTTTTTTTTAAACGAGCGGTAGTCATGTTTCTGGATCTGGCTTATTTCACTCAACGTAATGATTTACAACTCCATTTACTTTCCCGCAAATGTCGTGACTTCTCATTTCTTCTACAGCTTCACAAAGTTCTATTGTGATGTATGTGTTACATATATATGTATTACATAGGAATCACATTTTCTTTATCCATGCCTCTCTTAGAACATTTATTGATTAGGTTATTTAAGAGAGCTTTTGATGTTTTGAAAGACAAATTATTATCACCTTGCCTACTCTCCAGACTGCCTTCCCTCTTAGGACATTGCTCCGCTTTCTCTAGGCTTGGAGAATCCACTGTCCTAAGATATGAATTTCCCCACCCCACCCCCCAAAAAGACGTCACCTTCCCAAATACGTAGAGAATGACACACTGGGGGCCTTGCTCATGCCCTGTTTGAAAGACCACTCTGCGGCCTAGAAGTCAAACCCTCATCCTGAAAGGCTGACTGAACACTGAGGCTGGGAGGCAGCATCCCTGCTCATGCCCTTGACCTACCCTACTCGTCTGCAATCAGCATAATTAGCCAAAGAAGTGGATGAGAGCATGTCACTCTCTGGGTGACGTGGCCAGAGGCTCCTTGTGACTCTCCATGACTTACAAGCTTCTGCTTGGGCTGGCCCTCTATACTGCTGCTACCCTCCCAGACTCCTCACTCCAGCCTTAAAAGTGCCTCCCAGCTATTCCCACTCCAGGGGGGCCTTAGTACATGCTCCTCTCAGCATGAAACTCTCCTTCTCACCCTGCCCTTGTTCAGCCACCAGCTGATGCCCAGGACTTTCACTGGACGCCTTCCTCTCTAAGCACCAGAGAATGAGACCGCACAGGCAAAGAGCCCAGCCCATGTCAGATGTTTCCACACACACCAGCTCACTGGCTGAGTGTATATTTTGATGGCATTGATGACCAGCTCTGCGAACTTGCCTAAAAGGCCATAGATGATGTATAACCACCCCAATACTGGCTGGAAAGAAAGCTGTGTTCCGGGCCCGACCCCTTCTCCCCACCCTCCCCGCCCCTTCACAGACAGCTCTGCCAGGGCCAGCCTGGGCTCATCCGGGAACTCACGTGTTGTGGGAAGAGGAGATCCAGTAATGGGACAAGGGGTTGTTCATGTCCTGCATGTCCACGGCATCGTACTTCTCGTCCCAGATGCTGTTCTCCCGTGAGAACAGATACGTGAGGAACTGAAAGAGTCACCAACACAGAGTCACTGTGGCACAAAAGGCACGGAGTCTACTTGTTCCTAGCTGGTGCCCATGCAGCCGTGCAAGTTGGCTCTGACCTTTGAAACCTATAGATGGTCCCCAGACATGGGTTTCCGGAGGTTTCAGTATAATCAGCTCAGATTGCAGCCATCCTTCTTTGAGGGTTTGTATATGTTTGGCCCAGGGAGTGGCACTATGAGGAGGTGTGGCCTTGTTGGAGTGGGTGTGGCTTTGTTGGAGTAGGTGTGGCCTTAGAGTGAGTGAGGCCTTGTTGGAGTGAGTATAGCCCTGTTGGAGTGGGTGTGGCCTAGTTGGAGTGAGTGTGGCCTAGTTGGAGTGGGTGTGGCCCAGTTGGAGTAGGTGTGGCCCTGTTGGAGTAGGTGTGGCCTTGTTGGAGTGGGTGTGCCACTGTGGGCATGGCTTTAAGACCCTTATCCTAGCTGCTTGGAAGCTAGTCTTCCACTAGCAGCCTGCAGATGAAGATGTAGAACTCTCTCAGCTCCTCCTGCACCATGCCTGCCTGGATACTGCCAAGCTCCTGCCTTGATGATAATGGACTGAACCTCTGAACCTGTAAGCCAGCCCCAATTAAATGTTGTCCTTATGAGTTGCCTTGGTCATGGTGCCTGTTCACAGCAGTAAAACCCTAAGACATGTCCCAACATAAGCACCTCATGGACCTACCCTTCATTTCCCTTTTTAACATGTGTCCCCAAATGTCTGCTGCTGCCAGAGCACTGGCTGGCCACACAGAAGCTTTAGGTCATTCCAGCCACTAACCCTCTGTGGGTCCAACCCAGCTTCAGAGACAGAACATTACAGATATGAGAACATCAAAGGGTGGAAAGACACCAGGCCTAGGAGCTCAGATCTGTCATCCAAGAAGCTCAAGAGGATCAGAGTCAAGGCTTGTCTGGGCTACAGTGAGTACAGGTACAGCCTGGACAAATTACTTAGAACCTGCCTCAAAGCCAAAATCAAAGGAGAGCTGGGGATTAGCTCAGCAGTGGAATGCTTGGATGATGTATCCAAAGCCCCGGGTTCAAAGATGAGGAATACCAAACAGAAAAGGGAAGCAGAGTGAGCGACAGTTTCCTATCCCAACTCCGGGCAGCTTTAAAAAGTATGGGAGGAAAGAGAAGAGGGCCAGAGAGATGGCTTCATGGGGAAAGACAAGCATGAGACCGTGTGTCCGAACCCCAGAGCCCATACAAAGGCTGAATGTGGGAGCTCATGCCATAATCCCATGTTCCGCTACAGATGTGAAGTGGAGGTGGGAAAGACCCCAGAAGCTCCAGGGTCCATTAGCCCAGCATATGAAGCAGCCATGAAGAGCCGCTGCTTCCAATAAGGAGCCAACCAGGACCTACACCTTAAGGCTGTCTGTCCTCTAAGCTACTGGGAGTGGGGAGAGAGGAACAAAATGATCAGTAAAAAAGATCTCTGGTAGAGCACCTGCCTAGCATGCCGAAGGCCCTGGGTTCAGTTCCTACCACGGCAAAAAAAAAAAAAAAAAAGGCAGAGAAGGGGCCCAGGGACTTTCCCATCTACCCACTCCTAGCATTTAAAAAATAATAATAATAAATCAGAAACACTAACTGGCTCAGAGGTCCATTTTACTGCCGTAAAAACAGTCCCACTGGGCAGGTAATAACCCATGTCCCTTCTGTCCCTCCTCTGCCACCTGTACAAAGTGTCCTTTAGAAATGGCTCCCACAACCCGTGAAGCATTTGTTCTGTTTAGTTGGTTTCTCTCTGGTGGCGAACGCCCTCTAGTGGCGAAATAGGTAATCCCACCAAGGAAAGAAAGGGGGGGAATGAAAGGCAGGAATAGTCCCTACCCTGGGAGAACCACTCCCTATGGAGTCAGTCCCTGGACACCTGGATGAAGGAAATCCTGCTCACGTGACAAGCCCCAGCCCACTCACCTCATCCACAAACAAGAAGGGCTCTGCGGTCTCCCTCATTGTGTCATCGATAAACTTGGTCATCCGCTCCCGGACTTTGTTCAGATCCTGAGCCCATAGCTCCTTAAAGACGACAAAGACAACACGAAGTCACCAAAGGACAGGTGAAGTCCTTCTCCGGGGAACCTCGTCAAGGTGATCAAAGACTGAACCATTACTCAGTGTCAAATTGACTTGTCATTCAGGCCCACGCAAGCAAGGCTCCATCCCAGCATGGCCCTCGCCAGGGGTGAGCAAATGCCTTCTGCTTGGGTCACCTGCTATCATCAACTGAGCAGACACAGATCAAATACAGGAAAACACGCATGGCGGCATCTCAATAAAACTTTCTAGGAAAGTAATGACAGACCATTGTAGGATGATGTCATTACGCAGGCGAAGGCGGGTACAAGATAGAACGAGGCCTGTCATTGGACGAGAAGGAAGGATGGGCGGGAGAAAAGTTTTAGAGAGGAAGAGGCTGGAGCGAGTGGGGAGAAACAGCAGAGAGAACATGGAGGCGGATGCTAAGATTCCTCTCTGCACCTTTATAGGTTCTTATGAATATTCTTAAGGGATGGGTGTGTGCAGGGCTTTGTGTGTCTAGATGAGCAAATTATATATCATCAACTGGGTCAGAGGTTATTGTGTTGTGTGTTCTCTCATGTGGCGATTTAAGTTCAAGAGAGCGTGTGGTGGCTGGAGACATGTGTATGTCTGGCATGGTGGCAACCTGCCTTGGGAACTAGATGGGGAGAGAGATTGTTGCCAGGCTCAGAGAGAAGCCATCGGCAGTGTGATATGGGATGGGGCAGAGCGGGTGAGACGCTTTGCTGACTAAGATGAAGACATCCAACAGATGTCTTGGGGCACCAAGGTGGACCTAGTGTGGGATAAAAGGTAGATAGATAGATAGATAGATAGATAGATAGATAGATAGATAGATAGATAGATAGATAGATAGATAGATAGATGGATAGATGGATAGATGGATAGATGGATAGATGGATAGATGGATAGATGGATAGATGGATAGATGGATAGATGGATAGATGGATAGATGGATAGATGGATAGATGGATAGATGGATAGATGGATAGACAGACAGACAGACAGACAGACAGACAGACAGACATCAACAGATCATGGTCTGCTAAGAACTCAGGGCACTGACCAAAGGTGTCAGTATGAAACAGCCAGGGACCATGGTGGGCCATGCCAGTGTTAACAGTTTGATTAGGAAATGTCCCCCACAGGTTCATGTGTTTGAACACCTGGCTTCCCAGGTGATTGCATTGTCTGGAAAGGCTCTGGAACCTTCCAGAGATGGGAGGCTCGCTAGGGGATGTAGGTCGCTGGGGGTGAGCTTTGAGGTTTGATCGTCCAGCCCCATTTCCTGTTCTCTACTTCCTGACTAGCGAGGCCACGTGGTCAGCCCCAACTCCTATCACTGTGCTGTTCCCACAGGCTGCTGTCTCTTCCCAATTATGACGGGCCACAGCCCCTCCAAGTCTAAGCCAGAGTGAAGCCTGCCCCGTTGAAATAGCTTCTTCTGGTCACAGCAACGAGAAAAGTAACCATACAGCCAGGTTACTGGGGTGTGTCCCCTGACTCAGCCAAGGTGACAAGTTACATGTCTTCTTTGTACGCTCTCATCCATGACAAGAGGGTCCCAAAAGTTAGGCACTGCACAGGTTCGGGGACAGGACTCTATGGAGTTGGTTGTGTGTTTAGTACAGTACTCTTGGTTGTGTGCTTAGCGTGGTACTCCTCACTGCGGGAAACCTCCAGTTCCTGGTAGTTTATTCTAACAGCCTCATCCCCGTACGGTTCCCTAGCCCAGCCCACCCTACAAGTCACATAAATGTTAATATCACATAGAGAAGAGGACACACGGGCTCAGGATTACTTCAGGTCTCCAGAGCTCATAAGAAGCAGGGTCGCTTTCCAAATCACTCAACTTGGAGAAAGGGACTTAGACGGATACCACACATCCCCCTCCTCCAGGGGTCAGCCAGGCAGAGTCACCCAGCTAGACAAATCCATTTCTGCTGCACACTCTGAAACCCTAAAGATGCCACAGACCCAATGCTGCCCAATGCCTTCTGGGTTCCAGACGTTCTCCAGCATCTCCCCGTGTCTGAGATGAATGTGCGGTTGGGTAGGAAGGGACACGGGGGATGTCAGAAAGAACAAAAGCCCAAAGACAGACTGAAAAAGGGTGGCGAGGCCCTAACTTCTGCAACACAGGACTGTGGTTACTAACAAGTCTCCCCAGACCACAGATGCCAAAACAGCCAGCAGGCTGTCAGTTCCCCTGAACGGAGGGTTGTTAACAGCATGGAGCATGAGGGGGGATTTAGCTCAGTGGTAGAGTGCTAGCCCTGGCTGGAGGTGGGTGGAGACATGAACTGCTATAAGAATTAACGCCACGCCACGTGCAGGATACCTCATACAAACACCTTGGCTTCCCTGGGTGTCTCAAAGGGCCTGGACGGCCCTTCCCTTCTTCCTCTGCAAAACACACACACACTTTTATCAAAATACATGGGCGCTTGTTAATAGAACTGGGGACTGCTCTGGACAAAGACCAGGATCTTCCTAAAGAAGCTTAGAATCCCAAGATGCTAGGGGTTCAAGAGTGGGATGGTAAGATGGTCTGAGGGTGAAGGTGTCTGCCACCAAGCCCAACAACCTAAAATTTAATCACTAAGACATTCGTGGTAGAAGGAGAGCTTCTAGAATCCCCAGCAAGCTATCCTCAGACCTCTGCACGCACACTGTCCTCAACGGAATCCACTGCTCACACTGTTTAACATTTTGGGGTCTTAAGAGCTCAGGTTAAGCAAACAGAACCACTCCTTCATCTCCTGCATCCAGTGCCCCATGCTGACAAGTGTGGTACACATGACCGACATCGCTGCCCAGCATACCAAGCCAGCAGCAGCCACTGCCCAACCTGAGGCTGCTGACCTCATGGTAAATGTGCCTCTCTGGTCGTTAGCTTCTATACTATCACAGAGTATCTTTATCTTTACCTATCTTTTCTGTGCTATCATAGCATATATCGTTACACCATGGTAAAGCTCAGACAGAGTGTGAAGGTACAGGACTTCTGTGTCAGCTATTCAGGAAGCTGAGCCAAGAGGACTCCAAGTTCAAGGCCAGCCTGGGCTACAGAGGGAGTCCAGTGCCAGCTTAAGCAACTTAGTAAAACATGTCTCAAAAGCATGTATCACAAGGGAAGATTTAATGGCATCTACTCACCAGACACCAGCATGGTAGCCAAGAATACACACACACACACACACACACACACACACACACACACACACACACACAGGGATGACCTTGTACCATCAGATAATGACATCCCAACAGGAAACTCCTGTGACTTCCTCCACACTCGAAGCCACTATGCAGATGTCGTCTGGGGAGACCTAACTCTCATCCCCCAGAGGACAAGCAAGTTTGATCAGTCTAGTTACCTCCTCCCACCCAGAAGGGATGGCTTCCCAGGAAGACACTCCTGGGGTGTCCTCAGGGGAGGAGCTGACACCAGCCAGGCGAGGGACATCTTATTCAAGCCCTCAAGCATTTGTCCTGCTCTGGCTAGAGTACCTTCCGTTGCTTTTTCACTGAAAGTGGGGACAAGATTCGGTGGGCCATGTTCCCCCTTTCCAGTCTGTACCCGCCTTGATGGCCTTCATCTGTCTTACTGCTCTAACTAAAACCTCATGAGCTCATACAGACTGGAGCAGCAGGCATGGGACCCGCATGAGTCTGCACCAGGTCCTCTGTGTAAATGTTATAGATGTTTGCTTGGTGTTTCTGTGGAACTCCTAACAGTGGGAGCAGGTGTGTCTCTCACTCTTTTGCCTGCTCTTGGGACACTTTTCCTTCTGTTGGGTTGCCTTGTCCAGCCTTGATAGGAGGGCTTTTGCCTTGTCTCGTTGTATGTTGTTTTGTATTGCTTAGCTGCTGTCTCTTGGAGGCCTGTTCTTTTCTGAAGAGAGGAGTGGGAAGTAGATCTGGGGGAGAGGGGAAGTGGGAGGGAAGGAGCTAGGAGCAGTGGAGGGGGGGGCTATAGTTGGGATGCATTGTATGAGAGAGAATCTATTTTCAATAAAGGAAGGAAGGAAGGAAGGAAGGAAAGAAAGAAAGAAAGAAAGAAAGAAAGAAAGAAAGAAAGAAAGAAAGAGAAAAAAGAAAAAAAAGAAAGAAAGTCAGGCTAGGAAGGAAGGAGGGAAAGAAAGAAAGAAAGAAAGAAAGAAAGACAGACAGACAGACAGACAGACAGACAGACAGAAAGAAAGAAAGAAAGAAAGAAAGAAAGAAAGAAAGAAAGAAAGAAAGAAAGAAAGGTCAGGCTAGGAAGGAAGGAAGGAAGGAAGGAAGAAAAGAAAAGAAAAAAAAGAAAGAGTAAGTCAGTCAGGCTATACGAGACTGGGAATTCGAGGAGGCCCTGTGGTGGTGGACAGCTGTCTGAAGCCCCAGCCCACCTCAGGGACACCGCAGCTGTTCTATGACAGCAGGTGTCCAGGAGAGCACTTTGTCCCTCACACCCCATCTCACGATCCTCTCACCTGCTGTTCATGTAAAAGAAACCTCTGGAAGTCTTGCAGGTAGACGGCTGAGGCATCAGGCCGGTCTGTGTTCCTGCCCTCGGAGAAATGACACAGGGTGGTTAGAGAGAGGGACATTTGCCAGAAGAGGTCCACCTCCACCCTGAACTCCAGCCCCACCATGCTGAGCACACTACTGACCCTTGAAGTCAAGATATAAGAGACTCAAAGAGGAACCCCAACCAAAGAGTCTTAGAGGCCCTGGACAGCATTCAGGAGCTCTAGGAGGTCTGAGGAGCACAGAAGAGTGTGGAGTCCACAGACAGAATGGAATGAGAAGACAGAGAGGGAAGGGACACAACCAGAAGGCAAGGGGTAGGGGGTACAGAGGAAGGTAAAGCAAAGGGAAGGGAGAAACCTATTGGTTTGTCACATCCCCCGAAGCTTCAGGAAGAAGCCTGAGTTCACGGTCCTCTCTACAGAATCTTCTAGACCTTCCTCACAATGCTCCACATGCTACCGGTTCTGTTCACCCGCTTATTCTGCGCTACAAACCTGGGGTCGGTAACTGCACACAGTACCACACCCCACCCCCTTTTCCACCCCCACCCCCACCCACCACCAGAGCTACGAGGACACAGAGGTCCTGAGCAGCAGCAGCAGCCATGTTTAGAGGTGCCTCACCCTAGGATGAACACGGAGGAGTCTTTTTTGAATTCGTCAAGTATCTGAAACGAGAAACAGGCAGACCATGAGACCATTGGACGAATCGGCTCATTCCAGTAAGATTTTCGTTTCTAAGTTATCAGTGGGCGGAAGGGACGGCTCAGCAGTCAGGAGCGCTCGCTGCCCTTGCAGAAGATGCGGGTTCTGTTCTTAGAGCCCACATTGCAGCTCACATCCAGAGGTCTGACACCCTCTCCCTGGCCTCTATGCACACCAGGCTCACACATGGTGACATGTGTGCCTGCAGACAAGATCCTCATGTACAGAAAATAAAATAAATCTAAAGAATAATAAAGGAAAAGTTACTTTTAAAAACTTATCGAAGCAAGTGTCCTGGTGAGTTTTTGGGGTTTGTTTTGTTTTGTTTTGTTTTGTTTTGTTTTGTTTGCTGACTTAGCACAGCTAGTATCATTTGGGAAGACAGATCTCAGTTGAGGAAATGCCTGTAGGCAAGTAGTACATTTTCTTGATCAATAATTCACATAAGCGGGCCACATAAGGGTCACTGGGGGTGGGGACACCCCTGAGCAGGCGGTCCTGGGTGTGCTGAGCAAGCCAGTAAGCAGCACCCCTCCATGGCCTCTGCATCGGTCCCCACCTCCAGGTTCCTGTCCTGCCTGGGTTCCTACCTGACTTCCCTCAGGGATGGAGTGCAGTCTGAGAGCTGTTAAAATGAAGTCTTACACAGATTTCAGAGGAGGATCACGAGTTCAAGACTAACCCAGACTATCAGGGAGACACTGACTCAAAATAAATAAATAAATAAATAAATAAATAAATAAATAAATAAATAAATAAATAAATGCATGCATGCATGCATGCATGTATGCATGTATGCATGCTGGACCAGAGAGACTGCTCCATAGTTAAGAGCACTTGCTGCCAAACCTTACACCCTGAGTTTGGTGCCAGGGGCCCTCAGGGTGGAAGGAGAAAATGGAATGTCACAGGTTGTCCTCTGACCTCTACAATCATACCATGCCCCGAGAGAGAGAGAGAGAGAGAGAGAGAGAGAGAGAGAGAGAGAGAGAGAGAGAGAGAAGGTCATTTAAAATTGTGTCTTTTTTAAACATAGGCTAGAGATACAATTCAAGGTAGACAGCTCTTTACCTGGGTTTGATCCCCAGTACCAAATATACAACACGCACACACAAACACACACATATCACAAACACCATACATACTGAACATATAATATACAACATACACACATATTCTATATACTACATACACACATACCACAAAAACAACACATCACACACACATCACGCATACACACACCACATACATACACATCACACACATACACATCACACATACACACACCACACATACACACATCACACACATACACATCATACATACCTACATCACACACACACACACACACACACACACACACACACACACACACACTACCAGAGATCACCTTCAGTATCTCTGTCACATGCATCCGACTCCATGAACACCACCAGCCTGTCCCTGCCACAGTGGACTGAGCCGTGGGCCACCACTCAGTCTTTCCCCCTTGGAAGTCTCCCGTCTGGGTGCTGTGGTCCCAACAACAAGCGGTGACTTACACTGTTCTGTGTTCATTGCTGTGTTTCAGACCTTTATTGTTTCACAGACGACCCTTTTACCATTCCGTTTTCAGAGAAGAAAAGGAATGTAGGGCCATGTAAGCTCTTCCCTCATGGCCTCTGTAATGTCAACCACAAGTGTGAGAAGCTGAAATGCACCTCCCTCCTGGTCTCCAACTGCACCAGCTCACTGGCTGAGCACTGTGCACACATACACACATATATGTAGAGATACACATGTGTACTCACATATGTGTACATGTAAACACACATGCACACACTCACATGTGCACGTTGAGATACACATATGCACACGGGTGTACCTACACATGTTTGTGCGCACACATGTACACACCCACATGCTCCTGAACTGTTTCTAGCTAGCAGCCTGGCCATCGCTCTGACCACCTCGCCTGCCTGGTCAATAACACAGCAATGTGTGAAGGTGAAATGTATTCGAGGTGGAAATGGCCCTGTGGTCACTGGCCTGTGACAGACATCGTAAATAGCTCTGCTTCCGACAGCCAGGTCTGCTGGCCATCCACAGGCTGGGTGGGGTGGGGGAAGGTGTCCCAGGTACCTGGGTGTGCCATTTATTCTGGAAAGATGTCTGGAAACATCTCTCGTCACCAGCCTGACGATTGAGCTGCCCCTTCAAATTCAGAAGCACTGGCCCCCACCACACATACACACACACACACACACACACACACACACACACACACACACACTCACTCACGTGTTTCCTTTGGTAGGGTGTTCAAGTAGGGCCAAGAAATTATTGGTCTTATTTGGCACTTGGCTCACAAGCCAAATCAGGATGTGGAAAGTATTTCTTGGTGAGGTTCTGTGGTCAAATCTAATCCAACAAGAAGCCTGGGTAGACACTGGGGTCTGGGTAACTCCAGACATCTGTGAGCCTGTCCAGCCCAATGAGAGGTCAGTGGGGTCAGAGGACGTGTCTAGGTCAACCACAGTACCCACTTGGGTCATGCAAATGACCGTTGCGCAAGTCGGGTGAATGACTGAAATAATAACGGAGGAATTATTCACTCTCTCAAGTTCAGGGAAGGCCATGCTTGGACAGGGGAAGGGGCCGTACCAAAGGCAGAGAGGAGACAGCAAGACCCACAGGACTGAAGGTGGGGAACTGAGTTTCCCCGGGGCTGGAGGATAGCACAGCAAGCTGACAGTCTCATCCTCTGAAGGTGCGAGCCATGAGTCTCTAGGAGCCCAGGGACAGTCACCAGGAGAGAAGCCAACCAAGTTATAAGCTAACTTAAGTTTGAGGATTCCTGTCGCCCATCTGCGGCTACCTCAGGCTAGAATCATCTGCACAACTCCAAAACAGTCCACCAAGCAAGCTATCAAGATGCTGCAGGGAGTGTGGACCCTTCCCTTCCGACACTCTGGCCATGAACAAGCTGGATGGGCAACCACTGGACTGACTGGACACACGATCCCAGGCCTGACCCTGGGTGGCCTCTCGGGCTCTGTGATCTAAGAGTTTTCCACTTCTCCTGGAATGTGCTCTCGACACAGGGGACGTCACAGGACCAGGATGAGGCCAAGACGCAGCAACAGACCAGCTGTTCCCTGGCAGCAAGATTTGCCTCCAGACCTCACAAGAAGGAAATGAGAGGCTGGATGTAGTGCTGGGCATCTGTGGTGATGTGGGTAATCCCAGCACTAGGGAGACTGCGATAGAGGATCTTGACTTTAAGGCCAGCCTGGGCTACATAGTAAGACTATGCCTCCAAAGACAAAGTGGAGGAGGGGAAGAGGGAGGAAGGGATAAAAGAATGAAGTTGGAGGGAGGGAAAGGGGCACAAATGAACTCATGAAGACCTAAGTTGGTGGCTACGAATGGCACCTGATGGGTACATGGGGTTAATCGTACTCTTGGCCGTAATGTGCATACATTATTGCTTTCACATTTATTTGTGTGTGTGCGTGCTTGTGCATGCACACACGTGTTGTCAGAGGACAACAAGAAGGACTCAATGTACTCTTTCTACCACTTGGGGTCCCAGGAATCAAACTCAGGTCATCAAATTTGGCAGCAAGCCTCTCTGCCCACCTAGCCCTCTCACTGGCCCTTGAAATCACTTTCACCACAAATGTTTTAAGAATTTAACAAAAAGCATCTGCGCCTGGGCATCAAAGACACTTGGGAAATGTGGAAGCCTGGTTACAGCTGGGGCCAATCGACCTCCAGCAAGGCACCTGTCTGATCTTTGATTTCTTCATCTAGCCTTTCATAGGGCTTAGAGGAGGATCAAAATGTAAAGCGCTGTGCCTGTCACATGGCCTGCTTATGGAAATGCCAGCTGTCATCTATGCTTACACTATCACCTAGCTTCATGCAGCATGAATATATATATCTTCCTGCTACTGCCCAACCTTCAAAACCATTTGAGCCCCGACAGCTGCAATGCAGGCAGGTGGTTAGACACAAGGAAGGACTGGCAATTTAAAGTCAGAAAACTTTTGGCTACAGATATGCAAGTACCCATTCCCTAGATTCAGATGTGAGGATCATAGGTTTCCATCACAACTCCATAGACCCTGGAAATCTCAGGAGCCAGAACAATGTGCTAATATTGAAAGGAGGCATTGACATGTTTTGGTTTGGCAAAGCCAGTGAAAACCATCAGTGTAGGTTGGGATGGTATCATTCAAACTCTAAAACCATGGAGCTAACAACATGCAGCCGCCAGACTGGGGCATTCCACCCACATCGGTGATTAAGTTCCCAACTCAGATCTTCTCTTCTAATGAATATAAATGAGGGGAGACTGCAGGGAAGGGCTGGTAAGGAGATGGCAGCCATTTACTTCCCTCCATGGGGTGTCAGACAGAACCCTAGATGCAAGGATGGACACATCCCAATATGGGTGGGTGGTTTTGGTAGGCAGGTTTGTGGTTTTAAGAAGCCAACAATCTTCTGGGCAGTGGATAATACGCCTTTAATCCCAGCATTCGGAGGGGGGGGGGCAGAGACAGGGGAATCTCTGAGTTCAAGGCTAGCTTGGTCTGTAGAGTTCCAGAACAGCCAGAGCTACACAGACAAACCCTGTTTCAGAAACAAAAATAGAAGTAGGAGGAACTGGAGGAGAAGGGAGAGGAGGAGGAGGAAGAGGAAAAAGAAGGAAGAAGAAGAAAAAGAAGAGGAAGAGAAGGAAGAGAATGAGGAAGAGGAAGAAAAAGAAAAAGGATGAGGGAGGAGGAGGAGGAAGGAGAGGAGAAGGAGAAAAAGAGGAGGAGGAGGAACAGCCTCCCCACGAATTTTGGATTTTAAATGTAGGCCATTAATTTTAAAATGCCAAACCACTGGCCAAACCAACGGAGATGCCGACTCAGGCTCCATGTGCCATTCTGAACACCAGGGGGCGACCTTGGCATGGATGAATGTTTACACAGGGTTCCACCTAGCACATTCCAAGGAGACTAAAAAATCCATAAACCTCAACTCGAACAGTTATGCCCCTCCACCCTCCCCACTCCCTCTCTTCCTCTTCACCCCCTCTCTCTTTTCTTCCATTCTCCCTCCCCTTCCTCTCCCTTTCCCTCACTTGGACACGAGCATACAGAGAAACTTTTTTTAAAAGTTGTAATAAAAAGTTTAGGTTGTAGCTGAGCACTGGCGAGGCTGAAGTAGGAGGGGAGTTAATCTGAAGCCAACCTGGGTCACATAACAGGTTCTAAGACAGCCTGGGCTACATATCGAGGTAACTTCAACATGAAAAAGTTGAAATACAGGCTGGAGAGATGGCTCAGCGGTTAAAAGCACTGACTGCTCTTCCAGAGGTCCTGAGTTCAAATCCCAGCAACCACATGGTGGCCCACAGCCATCTATAATGAGATCTGGGGTCATCTTCTGGCCTGCAGGCACACATGCAAACAGAAAGCTGTATGATGTATACATAATAAATAAATAAATATTTTTTTAAAAAAAGTTGAAATACATCTTGGATTGGGGATGTGGTCATGGTGTCTTTATAACAGAAAGTAACTAAGAAGAGACTTTAAGTGAGGTGTAATGAGGCATCCTAGTAGGAACACAGAAGACAATGGCAACGTGTATGTGTTACATATGTGTGGTCATACACACTCACACACACACACCATACACACTCTCACATTCTCTCTCTCTCTCACACACACACACACACACACAAACACACACACATACACACACAAACACACACACCCCATACACACTCACATTCTCTCTCTCTCACACACACACACACAAACACACACACACTCACACACACACACCATACACACTCTCACATTCTCTCTCTCACCCACACACACACACAAACACACACACTCACACACACACCATACACACACTCACACACACACACACCATACACACTCTCACATTCTCTCTCTCACCCACACACACACACCACACACACACTCACACACACACCATACACACTCTCACATTCTCTCTTTCTCACACACACACACACAAACACACACACATACACCGTACACACCATACACACTCTCACATTCTCTCTCTCTCACACACACACACACCACACGCATACACACACACACACCACACACATATACACACACACACCACACACATATACACACACACACACCACACACATATACACACACACACACCACATACATATACACACACACACGGGCCAGCGAGATAACTCAATGGATAAAAACTAAAGTCACCCGTTAAGGACAACCTCAACTGAGGAATTGTGTCTACTAGATAGGCCTATGGATATGTCTGTGGGGGCATCTTCTTGATTGCTAGCTGTGGTTTGAATAAGAATAGCCCCCCCATAGGTTCATTGTGGTGGTTTGAATAGGAATGGCTCCCATAGATTCATGTGTTTGAAAGTTTGGCCCATAGGGAGTGGCACTTTTAGGAGCTGTGGCCTTGCTGTAATATTTTGGCAAAGAATATAGCTGCTGTTTGCCCTTGTCCTAAAAATCCGCTGGGCACTAAATTGAAGAATTTTGATGAGTGGTGTTGGACGAGAATTCAAGACAGCCTAGGATTGGCTGTTCACATGGTTATGAGTAATCACTCTTACGTATATAATCTCACTCTAACGAAAAGCTGAGCAAGGAAAAACGTACAGTTTGAGGAAGGGGTATTGGGGGGAGGGGCACCAGGAAGTGTAATGGAGCTATGTCCTTGTGTTCAAGGAAATAAAAAGTTTACAGAAAAGCCCAAGTGGTATAAAGGGAGTGGTGCCCTCAGGACAGGACCCCACACCCAGCTAAGCTTCTAACTTATAAAAAGGAATTAAAGGAAAGCTCAAACAGTCAAAGAAACCATAACAGAAATGGAGACAACTGTAATGGAATGAGGCGGCCAGGTTCCCCACCAAGCAGCAAAACTGGGCAGCTTTGGTCACATGGTTCTGGCTTTAGAGTCAAGGATAGAAGAAAGGGGATGTATGATCTCCCTCTGTGGCTAAGGAAAGCCACTGTAGCCAGGCATGTGTCAGGGGTGCCCCTGCAGGGAGGCCCCGAGAGGCCATAGTATAAAGCAATGAAGGTGAAGCCCGGATTTCACCAGAGACCCCAGGATATTGGAGACATTGGAGTTGTAGGATGCCTGCCAAGGAGCCCTACAGATAGGGAGTAGAACAAGAGAAAGAAGGGTGTTGCACACAACTAAGCTGAAAGGAGTTGGAGATCTGAACACCTTTGACATGAGACAAGGAGATACAGAGTCTGGAGTTTGCCCAGCTGGTTTTCAACCTTGCTTTGATCCAGTATTTCCTCACTGTGCTGTTCCCTTTCCTCCCTTTTGAAATGGTGATGTATATTTTCTGTGTCACCATATACTGCACATGATCTGGTTTTTTATTTTGATTTTACGGGGGCTTACAGTTTAAGGCAATTCCAGGAGCTCTCAGAAGAGACTCTGAACTTTACAGTGGTCTTGGGGCTGAAAGACCCATGTGGACTGAATACATTTTTTACAGGATGATATGGCTACACTTCTATTTTGGCCAGGGAGTGGAATGTGCTGGTTTGAATAAAAATGCCCCCCATAAGTTCACGTAATTGTGTGTTTGCTGTTGAATAACTGTTTGTAAGGATTAGGAGATATGGCCTAGCACATACAAAGTCCTGGTCCCCTCCTGATCCTATAACCTGCCCAGGGTAACTCACTCGATAACCCCAGCACTCATTGGCTGGAGGAAAGAGGATTGGAAGTTTAAGACCAGCTTTGCATGAAGTTTGACTGTAGAAGATCCTGTCTCAAAAAATAAAGTCATAAAATCATAAAACTCAGAGATGGCTATCTATGGATAACTTGCTGGATTCCCTTCCTGAGCAATCTAATAGCGTGGTGTGCATTATTCTGTAATTTTTTTTTCATACACTCAGAGTTCTGGTCAAATTTATGGCAATGGAATTCAGCAAGCCCCATCCCCCGGACACGTCTCCTACAGCTCCACCACAGCTAAAGCCATTTGTCAGTCTCCTGAAGTCATCCACAGCCACTCTTGCCTGTGCTTCCTTGACTCAGTGGGAAGCCAAACCCTTCCTGTGGGCTTTCGAAGCTCTGCCCCTGCTTCAGAAACACGAGAAGAGCCGAGAGCCCTCTTACCGACTTCTGCTGCTCAAACATGAGTTTTTTATAGAAGAGATGGAACTGTTCAAAACTGAGCTCATCTTTCTGGGCGCCAATTTCCTGTAAGCATAAGTAACAAAGGTGGTCACACACGGCCGAGTGTTCATCGTCACACCTCCACCCTCCAAAACGGAATGGCTGGAGTCAACCGGAAGTCCTCCGAAGTCAGCCATTCCTTAGTCTCCCGCCTGGGAGAACACACAGGGTACCCACCCTTGAGCCCCAGGGAATCCCAGGAGGGAAGAGTCTTGACCAGGTTTCTAAGAGCCACAGGGATGACTGTTCCTTTTTGGGGTGAAAGATACTTTTTTTTTTTTTTTGGATTGCCAAATTTCAAGTACACATTCCTGATTAATGTGTTAAGGCCAAAATAAATAAATAAATAGACATGAGAAAAAAAATATATACAGAGAGAGAGAGAGAATTCCAAGACTCTCAGAAGAGACTTTGGACTTTACATCAGTCTTGGGGCCGAATGAACATGGAAACTTTTGAAGTTGGACTAAATTCATTTTGCATGATGAAATGGCTACCTGCCTATTTTGGCCAGGGAGTGGACATGGATGTATATAATCTATATGATGTATGTGACATATATATTATGTGTGTGATGTATGTGATGTATATGAAGTATATGATGTATATGTATGTACATGTATGTATAAAAGAGAAAGAGAGAACCACACAGGGATAAGTAATAACATTTTCCTCTTCTCCCTCTCAGTCTCTCATGCCTGCTTTCTGTCTTGATGAGGGGAGCATGAAGGGATGGTCCATGAGGGGGATGGGCAGGTCCAAGAATGGCACAGTCAGGACCAGCACGGGTCTGCTGTCCCAGGGTCTCACTACTACTCCGAGGAATGACGTTGTTCAGCAGGGAGAATCCCACGAATGGCATTAACAGGACTAGGTGAGCCTCCTATGGGGGGGGTCCCCGGATCACGTGTTCATTTCCCCGACAGCATCTCTCTGTGGGAAAGAGGTGCCTTCCTTGCCTCCATCCATCCTTGCCCTCCCTGCATCCCATCATTCCTGGGACAGAGAGACTTTGCTGGCTGCCCCACCCACAGCTCAAGAACACAGCCTACTTCAGTGATGGGGGAAGAGAGGACAACAGTTAGGAAAATGAGCAAGAGGACAAATGTGGGCAGATGTCCCTGGTACCCTCTCAAAAGGCACCTGCCACAGTAATTTACAAAGGACCCGTGTGCTCCTGTGACTAAGGTGAACGGCTACAGGAAGGCCCAGGGAATGCTGAAAGGCAGATGGGTTGAGACGAATCTGCACAGATGTTCCAAGTCACACAGTCCAGCCACATATTGTTCACTTGCTCCATCCTCAGAAAGTCCTCCAGTAGTGACAAGGTTCCTCTGGATGGACACAGCCCTGGGCCAGCATGGGTTCCTGAGAGAGGCACTAAGCAAGCCTAACTTCATGTCCCCCAGCTGAAGCGCCATACTTACCACCAGCTTGTCCTTGAGGAACTTGATGCCGCTCACTTTGAAGTTGACCAGGGGCAAGATGGTCTTCAGCTCCCGGAGGCTGATGCTGCAAAGGAGGAGATCTCGGTTCTATCAGCCTCAGGGGCCAGAGAGGGGGGCTTTGCACAACTCTACCAACACCCGCCTCGGCACCCCTCTGTGAGAAAACCAACTAGAAGAAACAAGACCCTTGGGGACAGAGGAGAGGGACAACCTAATGATGGAGGCTGGTCCCTACCCCTCGGTGATGGTGGTAGACGTGGGTCACATGGGAGACGGCTCTGGAAGCGAGTGCTGTGGGAGACCCAATATGGGCACAACACTGTGAGCATCAGGCACCCGGAGAGTCTCGGAAACAAACTCACGTGGTTTCAAAGCAAAGTGAGCCGGAGAGGGGCAGATGGGAAGGCAGGTGGTACCTGCTATGGGACAGGCAGCTTGGTGTCACCGAAGCCATGGCACATCTCCACACTACTCCCATCTAACATTACACACACACAGAGCACCAAGCTCTGGCCTCGGGGTTCAGACTGGGTGGAGGCTGCAACTGGGAGTCGAGTGGACAGTGGTAGCCTAGATCCTAACCAAATCCCACAACAGCCGGAATACCAATCAGAACTTTCCAGGAGTTGCTCCTGGGCTTCTAGAAGCTTTTAGTGAAGAGGAGAGTACGACTTGGGGTTGGGGATCTGCTCCCTGAAGTCTAGCTACATACTCCCCAGTTTCAAAAGCCTCATAAGGCAGCCCCTTAGGGCCATCTCAACCTCCATGGAGGAAACTGAAGCTCAGAGGGACCAGCTGTGTGAGCAATGTTAGATTAGGCTCACTGAAGCCCAGGCCACCCAGAATGACCACATCCAAAGACCTTCAGGACAGGACACCAGATATGAGGGTGCCGGATGGGTCATGGGTAAGAGACTCGTTCGGGTCCTTCTGGCCAGAGATCCAAGCTTCCAGCAGAATTAGAGAGGGCTGCATGCTCGAGAACAACAGGTATAGGCAGAAATACACCCATGTCTTCACACTATCAACTTGGCATCTTCAGAGAAGAGCCACATGTGTGAGTCCACATACTACAGCAGCCACTTCCAGCCTTCTTCACACACACACACACACACACACACACACACACACACACACACACACACAACGCCCAGAGCTCCTGTGGAGGCCCTTGTGCTTATAGACAGGCACTAGGGAATCCGGGAGTATTAAACTCATGGGGTAGTCCCTTCAAGAGATGTATATCCTGGTTTCCGCCCACAAGGCTGGAAATGATAATAACCTGGTGACCTCAGACCTGGCTTCCCGGACTCTTAGGTTTCTCTTAAGGGCCCCAGACTCTTAGGGCCATCCTCCCAAGGCCCTTGTCTTCATCATTGTCTCTCAATCTATTAAATCCCTCTCTATGGAGGGGCTGCATAGACTTTACAAAGAAGTTTTAATGCAGTCATGCCTTAAGCTTTATTGTACACACAGGATTGAGCTGATTTTCACCCAAGAATCTTTTTCTTTTCCCAAATCGTGCTGTACTTAAATGTGCCTAAAAGAAACTGCCCAGTATCAGACATACTCGAAGCTTGAACCAACACTGCCTTCTGAGTTGTGCTGAACTGGACTTCCTACTTGACTCACACAGATCAGTACTCTGCTGGCTGTGGTATCTGCAGGGGCACCCACGGCTCCCAACACCCGGCCAAGAGGTCTGACTGTGCAGAGACGCTAGCAGACTACAGAAGGGCCTCGGAGGGTGACATTCCTCTCAGCCAGAGCAGGATGAAGATACATCCAGCAGGTATCACATGGAAAGACGAGAAGAGAAAGATCAAAACGTGGGGGTGAAGGAAGAAGTCAGAGGCTCCAGGAGCCCAGGCTGCACCAATAAAGGAAATGCTCACATCTGGAAACAGAGTGAGGAGGGAACTCAGGAACCTATGCAGCTGCTGGGGGACTGAGTAACGGTATTGCCACAGACAGCAGGAGCACCTGAGTCGCTGGCCCCATGCACTCCAACCCAGCACCCAACCGAAGGCACCACTTTAGACCACAGAAGCAGGAACCAAAGGGCCATTTCAGGTTCTTCATGATAGGAACAACTGAATTCCCTCCCTGAACTCTTTCCTCACTCCCATCTCTGGGAACACACACCCAACAGAAGCACTCCCCAGCAGCTGGAGGGAAGGAAGTCAGCTCTTAGCTGCACCTGCCTTGTGAGATGGCAAGAATGCTTTGCTCACAGACCCATCCCATGTCAGGGGCCCTCAGTACCCAGTGACAGATCCAAGCATAGAAAGCGGATTTGACTCTCTGGACCATGATTCCAGAGAGCTGGGAGGCAGTGTTTGAACTCCCCCAGGAGCAGAGTGCTGCCTGAATTTCCTGAAACTCTTCATAGCTCCTAGCATTGGCTTCCTGGATACAAACCAGGAACTCAGATAACATCCTAGGGCTCAAGCAGAAACCATGGTGGTCTCTTTTTGGGAATTACATCAAAAAAAAAAAACCTCCTCCCAAGGGGCAGCCGACACCCCTCTTTCATGCAGACATCATCAACCAATCACCATAAAGTCTAGCTGAGTCCCTAGAGGAGCCCCTGAAGCCTGCCTGCTTTAAAAAAAAAAAAAAAAGCCCTCTCTCACCCACAGCTATTTAGAATAACAATAAATATTTAATGTGGAATGTTTTCTGTAAGCCAGGTCCTATCTAGGCACTTTGCAATGTGACCTCACTGAATTGCACAACAGAATCCAGCCAGGATACAAGGTGAAGGGAAACATCATGGCTGTCCATGGATAGGGAAACTGAGGAAGAATAACCGATTTCCCCAAATACCACACAAGCAGTGTTACAGCTTCTATACTGTCTGTTTAGTCCATCTGTCTGTCTGTCTGCCCCTTTCTTTCTCCTGTTCCTCTGTGTGTGTGTGTGTGTGTGTGTGTGTGTGTGTGTGTGTGTGTGCACCCACACGCACAGGCACATGTCTATGCATGCCTGTGTGTACACGTTTGTGTATCCACATGAACAAGTGTGTGCATGCATGTGTGTGCATGTGTGTGTGCTTGTGTGTGCATGCATGTGTGTGTATGTGTGTGTTTTGAGGGCAAAGATGACAGGCATGTGCCTTCAAACATGGCTAACCTCACAGAACTTTCTAGAGTCATGCCAATGTTCTCTATTTGTGCTGGTCAGCACCCCAGCAGCCAACCATACACAACTACCTTAATGGAGGAACTGGGTCACGCACTGTATCTGCCAATGGCTCATGTCCTCAGCAACCCCTACATTCCCTGAGAAGATCAAGGGCTTCTTGAAGCTGTTTGGGGACCCAAGGACTAGTCAAAATGCAAGTTCTTCAGGTCTGGACTCTGCAGAGGAGGAGGAAGAGGGCTGGTTCAGCATGCCTTAGAGGGATTGAGAACTCCTTTCCCTTGAGAACTTACTTCACAACCCTGGCTACACATTGAAACACTGTCTCAAAAGGGGGAGTTGGGGCTGGAGAAGTTACACTGTCTACTCTTTCAGAAGACCCGAGTTCCATTCCACACACCCACATGGCAGCTCACAGCCATACCTAACTCCAGTTCACAGTTCCCTTGAGCACCAGATAACACACACACTACGCACACATACATGCAAATACATACTCATACACATAAAATAAACCACTTTTTAGAAAAAAAAAATCCTATACCCAAAATGATGGCGAGTGCAACGGAATCTGCACAGGTGTGGCTTCGGTTATCAACCACTCGAAACCTATTTGCATCCAGGAGCTCTCCCCTGTCTCCCACCCCTCCCACATCGCTGCAGACCCAAGAGTCTTCCTTAGTTCCCTGTGGAGCCTAACAAGGAAGTCTGTTCTGCTTATGCAAATTCAGTGGTATAACCCAGAGGGCAGGGATGGAGGGAAAGGGTGTTGGTAAGGATGAGGAAGAAACAAACCATCTGTGCTCTGCTGAGGGGGGCTGTGTGAGAACACCACCATTATGGAAAACAGCACAGGAGAGCCTCAGAAGGTTAGCCAGTCTCCACTGCTCCAACGTGAAGGGCGGGACCCCCAGCAGGCGTTTCTACCCGTGGGTGTACCCTGAGTCACAATGGCAGGAGCCCAAGAGAGAACAAGCTTCGGAGCATTATTCAGCCTCAAAAAAGGATGTGGTTCTGCTACTCCAGAGACGGAGGCAGGAGGATGACAAGTCCAAGGCTTGCTGCCTAGACAGCCGCGTGAGACCCTGGCTCTCAAAAGAAAAAGTAAAAAGGAGGCTTCAAGAAGGGTGTAGCTCCACGGTACAGTGCTTGCCTACAGCCGGGGTTAAGCCCTTTGAGAGCCTTACTCCAAGTGAAATCAGCAAGAGTGTAAGGGACAATGACTTATGATCCCATTTACAGGAGGCACTGAGGGTGGCCAAGACAAACACAGCAGTGGCTTCCAGGACCCCAGGAGGGAGGTATTAACTTACAGTGATTCTGCTAGGCTCCTCCCAGGGACCTAGCAACAGCTTATGTCATCATCTGCCAAAAAGGACTGCTTGGACACTCCAGTTCTTTGTCAGTTTGTCTGTCTGCCTACCTGCCTGCCTGCCTGTCTGTGTGTCCATTTGTCCACCCATCTGTCTGTCTGTCTCTCTCTCTCTCTCTCTCTCTGTGTCTCTCTCTGTCTCTCTCTCTGTCTCTCTCTGTCTCTCTCTCTGTCTCTCTCTGTGTCTCTCTGTCTCTCTCTCTGTCTCTCTGTGTGTGTGTGTGTGTGTGTGTGTATTCCTATGTGTTCTTCCCCCCTTTCTCCCCTCTCTGTTCCCTACCCCCCTATCCCCCCACCCTGTACCCTCATGGCTCTGCTCTGGTCTGTCTGCCTCTACCCCTTCTCCAGGTCCTCACTCCCCTCCCTTCCCCCAAATAAACCTCCCTTATAACAGGTTTGTCACATGGAGTGGTTTCTCGGCAGGGTACCTTGGCATGGGCCGGCCAGGTACCCCCACATTATATTTCATAATGGGGCACGAGAGGGGAGGTTGTGGAGTCATGGTTTAATGAGGACTGTGTCCATGAGATGGAACTCAGGAGATAGAACAGAGCAAGAATTGCACAATTTAGGAACACAGAACTGTGCACTTGAAACTCGTACAAGGTAAGTGTGATGCTATACAAACCTTACCATCATTTTAAATTCTTTTCTTTCTAATTGCAATGTTATTGGCTAGGGTAAGAAACAATGTCTGCACTAGAAATGTGTGTGTGTGTGTGTGTGTGTGTGTGTGTGTGTGTGTGTGTGTGTGTATTTTTTTTTTTAAAGAAATGAAGCAAACCAAGGTAGCAAACCATCATCTCAGCATGCTGGGTTGCTTTAGGCAAGTGACTAGATTTCTCTGGGCCTCAGTGTCTTTACATGTAAAATGGGTGCCTAGCTCAGTGGTTGGCTGGGAGCATTTGGTAGGCATGTAATGGGCCTCATACAGTGACTGTTACCAAGCAAGTCTCTTCCACAAAAGCTGCTACCGTTTTGCCCTAGGAGAAGTTAGAAGCTGGACAGGGCTTGAGCCAAGGAAAACACCTGGGGTTTCGGGCTCTGCCTGAGCTGGGCCAGTCCATTCTTGCCTTTGGCAGCTCCTGTTTTCCTCTGGGAAACAGGCTTAGTCAGAGTCTGTGGGAGACAGGAAAGGGAGGGAAACTGGCCCAGCATCCCTTTCTGGAGCACTCTGGTCAAAGTTCTTTTTGAAGAATCCCTGAAGCCTCCCAGAGAAGGGGAGATTCTCAGTGCTGACAAGCAGAAGGGCCAGCTGGGAGGGAGCTAGGAGAGGAGATGGGTAGAGAGACACCTCCAGAAACAGTTCCCCTCTTGGCTAAAGGGAAGATGGGTTTCTAGACAGGATTTGAAGAATCCATCCCCAACAAGGGGTGGGCACACATCTCTGCTCCGTGCAAGAGACAGAAGTAGACAACTCCACCGCCATGGAGACAGTGGTGACCAGAGTGACCCCTTCTGTTACCCTGAGCCAGTCTGCACAATGAGCAGAGTCTCCGAGAAGACAATGCCCTAAGACCTCACTATGTAAAGCCCACAACACCCAACTAGACCAACCCTGGTGACACCAGAGGGCTGCCGGGGGATGATGGATGGAAGGGAGAGGTAGAGGGGAGAAAGTATGTGACTAGAGGTCACGAATGCCCCAGCTGGGTACAATAAACAAGACGGAGATGAACAAGAAACAAGAGGCAGATGGAAATGCCAGACACCGTCACCTTCATGACGCAGAGACAAAATGGGGAAGCTGGCGTCCTTTAGTTTTATCTCAAATATGAAAATCAAAAGGAAAGGAAAGAAAAAGAAGCTAGTTAGATAGATGGTTGGTTGGTTGGTTGGTTGGTTGGTTGGTTGGTTGGTTAGTTGAGGTAGGGTCTCAGATGGCTCTAGATGGCTTCCAATTCTCTGTAGCAGGCAATGACCTTGAACTTCTGACCTTCTTGCTTCAGCCTCCTGAGAGCTAGAGCAACAACCATTCTGCACCTCCACCCTTGCCGGGACGGAAGCCAGGGCTGCATGCATGCTAGGCAAGCGCTCTACCAGATAAGCCATAGTCAGGTCTCAAAATAAACCTTTTTTAAACAAAAGGTCAAATGTGAGACGAAAGCTAGACAAGGATTATCAAGAGTTAACCCTGTCCGGCTGCCAAGTTCTCCACAACTCCACACAGGGTGATGTTTGCTTGTTTGTCTGTGGGGATTTTTTTTTCAAAGATTTATTTACTTTATTTTATGTGTATGAGTGTTTTACTTGCATATATGTATGCATATATGTATGTATGTATGTGGTGCCTATGGATTTCAGAAGAGGGCATTGGATTCCTTTGGAACTAGAGTTACACACGGTCATCAGCCACCATGTGGTGCTGAGAATCAAACTCAAGTCCCCTTGCAAGACTGAAGATTGCTCTTACCTGTGGAGCCATCTCTCCAGCCCCAGGGTGACTTTTATCATTTCATTATTAATTAGAGGAAGGAAATAAAAGGATGGCCTGTTACCAATTCAGAAAGAAATGCAAATTTAAACAAAAGATGCTAGGCCTCTCATCCTCCAGACTAACAAAGGACAAAGACCGGTGCGGCAGAGAGAGTGGGCCTGTCAGCACTCAGCGCCACAGCTAGAAACCTACCTTGCCACCATCTTTGCCACCACACACCAAGAGCTGACCAGGCAACTACGGATGCCCCTGACTAACATGTACAGGGCCCAAGTCCACACTCCAAGGTTGTCTTTCACAAAATCAGCATGAAATCGAAAGCCACTATATGTCTACCAATGGGGAAATAGTTCCCAGGTTAACGTTGCCTTTGCCTGAGGAAAAACCCAAGCTGAGGATCTGTTTTAAAAAAAAAAAATCCAGGCCTGGAGGTACAGGTCTCTCAGTCCAGCTATACAGGGGCCTGAGGCAGGAAGATTGGAAGTTCAAAGCCAGACAGGGCTACAGAGAGAGTTAGAGGCCATCCTGAATAATGCAGGGAGATTCTGTCTGGAAACAAAAAGAAGCTAGAGACGTTAGAACACTTGTCTAGACTCCACCAGGCTGTGGTCACGGCTCAGGGATAGAGCAAATGCCTAGCATGCAGAAGACCTAAGGGTCAATGCCAAGTGCAGAAAGAGGGGTAAGGGAGGGAGAGGAAGAGGAAAGAGGAATGGGGAGAAGGAGGGAGGAAGGCAAGGAGGGCGGAGGGAAAAAGTGACTAAAACACAGAATCCGACAGAGAGCCCTGTGTGCTGACGCAGTCCCATCCTCCAGAGACTATGAAACCCACAGAGGGCACATCACCACATCTTACCTCATCCCTGGCCAGAGCCACACCACTGTCACCAAACGAAGCTTGCCCCCTTAGAACCAGTCTTTCCCATCATACATTGCAGACACTGTGGTCACAATGTTTCCCGCTGGGTTCCCAGGTCATGGTAGGTGTTCCAGCCTTTGTGACAAGGCCCCAGTCCCCGTGTCAAATGATATCACCTCGGCAGCTGGACTGGAGCTATCCATCAGAAGTTTCATTCATGCAGAGGACTGGTCACCATCGACCCCAGAACCTGAGACCCTTTCTACCACAGATATGCGCTGATGCCTCACCCCCACCCCAAAACTAAAACAAGTACGTGTCACAATTCAAAGAAAACTGCCAATGGGCCTTACCTGTTTCTTCGGGTTTGATCTACTGAATAAATCTGTTTCCGCAGCCAACTGCAAAGAAAATTTGAAGCCAAAAATGAGGGGAAAGTCAGAAAATACTGCAAGTTCAAGAGCTCTAGGGAATGAGGGCGAAGTCCCCAAAGGGAGAAGAGGTCCCCAACATTCTCCTTAAGGCTGCGTGGGAACTAGAATCCACCTATGGCTGAAGACCCTGTCTGAGCCCTGAGGGTACGTCCATGAGCTAAAGTGAGCTCTCCATAAAGGACAACTCCCCATCACTAATTCCTAACCAGCTGAGAAGACAAAGTGGTACATTAAGGAAGGTTTTGGTCCATTGGGGGAGGGGCAATGACCCAACTCTGAATCCTATGCACACATCACACCAAACACATCATCATGGGGCGGCCACCTGCAGACTCAGCTTCAGTCCACTTTAATCCATCATTAAATTCTTTCAGGAGGAAGACCTAACCTTCACACATGCTTGCGTGCATAGATCTACACACAGATGATGACACACACACACCACCTAGAAACACATGTATGCACACATGCACTGGGAACATATGCACAGATACACAAATACATACTCATCTACACATAGGCATATACACATATAAATACATGCACATGATAGGCATAGAAGAATGTACATGAACAGATATTTATATGCTTGCAGATATACACAGGAAGATTCATATACACCTGGGCACGCACACATACTCCCATGGATACATCCACCTCAGCTTAAGTGCCCTGTTCATGCCAAGGGCGGAGGCGAAACACCAGGGAGAGAGGCTCTCATCTGGAATAGTGGAGAGTTCTTAGTCATTACCAGGCGCAGCTGCACACAAGGCACTGACGAACTCGGGGACTCAATGTGCCATTTTCTCCCTCTGGTCACATTCCCAAGGGCTCCAGAACAAGGGAAGACGATGACAGTGGGTTGTGTACCTCTCAATCATTGTGGGAGTGGATGCGTTCATCGCTTCCTGGTGTAAGATCTTCAAGCCAGAGAGCCACTTCACTGCATCCTCCTTTGAGTCGGCTGTAGACAGAATGGGGGTTGGGGGTGAATGCTGGGTGACTCTTGTTTCTGCTGGAGGATTGTGAATGGTAGCTCTACCTCTGAGCTCTATCCCGCTCACTCTTCAGCTTTTTAATGAACACAACCACTGGGATGGCCAGAAATCCCATTTCTAGATATGTGAGTTTATATGTTCTCACGTGTGTATATACATGTACATATGTGTTATGTGTACACTGTGTCATATGTATATGAATGTGCATAGTATGTGCATGTATGTTCTGTGTGCATGTGTGTGTACTGCAAAATGTGTGTTTTGTATGTATATCCATACACACACACACACACACACACACACACACGTGTATGGTGTGCAGAAGCATATGAGAGTCACATGCATGTTCATGTGTTTATTGCTATGTGAGTTCATGTGTGTGCTTATGCATGTGTGGTATGTGCATGCATATTGTGCTGAATATGCATTGTGTGCTATGTGTATATGTTATATACATGTTTACTGTGCTCATGAGTGTGTGTTGTATACAGGTATGTGTGCTGTGTTCATGCAGGCATGTGTTGTGCCCATATGTGCACGCATGTATTCCTGTGTGCAGCCACGCATGTGCAGACTATGGGCATACATGTTGTGCTGTGTGAATACATATAAATGTATGCCTATGTGTGCACATGCATATATGTGTGTGCTGTGTATACGTGTGTGCTGTTTGCATACATGCATGCTTGCATACTATATACATGCATGTATATGCTGTGTGCGTGCATCTATATGTGCCATGTCTATTCACGTCCATCCATATATGTATGTGCTCTGTGCCTGCATATGCACCCAAGGTCTTAGGACAGTCCATTCAGATGAGTGTTTTCTATGCAGCAACCACTGTAGGAAAACAAGTGACATGTTTGTCCAGCAGAGCCCAGCCTGCAGTGACCAAGTTAACTACCTTCATTCATCTCTCAGCTTAAGCCGGGGCAGACACATAACATACTTCTCACAACGTCCCAAGGAGAAAGCCACATCGCTCTCCCCAGTTCACAGCCATGCAAACTGCTGCTCAGAAAGGCTAAATACCATGCCCAAAGACACGAGCTAGAAAGCAGTAGGACTGGAACTCAAGACAAGGGTTTCCAGAATGTGCACCAGTGGGCATGAAGTGCGATCTTTCTCAGAAGGAGGAGGAGGAGGCAGCAGGGTGTCCAGACAAATGTGTACTCACTTGCCAGACTGAGAGTGCTGAGCACGAACTGGGTGCCGTAGAAGATGGTGAAGCAGCAGTCTGCCTTGTGACGGACAGCCTTGGCTCGCTCAAAGTCCTTGGAGTTCTTCCCTGGCCGGATTTCCTTTATTTCCATGATGTCCACTGAGAGAAAGCAAACACAGCCCATCAGAACCCCCAGTTCCCTGGAGAAGAGGGTACAGACTTGCCCTGCAGCCAGGCACCCCAGCACCTCAGTGCCAGAAGACAGCTTTGAGTCCATCTCTAGCCAGAGTCCCATCTGAGTTCAGGATCTGCTCCTATTGAGTGTGGACAGGAAACCAAAAGCTACCAGGCATCTGCCACCTCCAGTCGGCCCAGGAGGAAGGGTGCTACGGTGTGAACATTAAATGTGCCCCAACACTAATGCGTCAGAAGCTTGGACCGGACACTGAAAACACTCGTCAGGAATGGAGCTGTGAGGAGGTGACTGGATCAGGGTCCTGGCCTTGTCGATGAACTGGTCAGTTGACAGGTTTAGAGCCTGATGGGGTCTTAGGGGTGCTAGACAGGAGATGGGGCCTGGCTGGAAGAAGGAAGCCATTCCTCCACCCTCCTCCCTTCGTTCCACCCACGCTCCCCTTCCGGGCCACCATGAGATGGGCACCTGTGCTTCACCACATGCTCCCCTCCGTGCGTCACCACAGTCCAGAGACAACTGAACCAAGTGGCCATCGGCTGAAACCTCCAAAACCAAGGATCCAAACCAAACATCTTTCCGTCTCTCAGCCGATTGTCTCTGGTGTGTTGTCACAACCTCGGGAAGCTGGTTGACGCCAAGGCTTTAGGGATTCCCTACTTCAACTACAATCCCCTCCCAAAGATAGACATAGTAAACAAGAGCTTTGGGCATTGCCAATGGAACTGGCCTTTAGGGACAAGTCCCAGAATACTCTATCACAGCAGGAGATGCTCACACACAATGACATGCTCACTGGTGACCTCTCAAGGTGTTGCTAAGAGCACCCGTGCCACTGACTAATTCTGCTTATGATCTCCTTTTCCCTTGAGTCCCAACAGCCACAAATGTCACTTGCCTCAACTGAAGCAAGAAAAAGGGTGACACTGGATGGCTGCTTTGAGGTGCAAAGGCTGCAAGAATCAAACGACCGGGATGCCCATAGCTATACAGCATCTCCTCAGCCAAATATGTGTAATATCTTCGTCTAAACAAGGCCTGCATATTGACGCCACTAGCTGAAATACCAACATGGATTCTGCAAACATCACAAGTCCCCAGATGAAGAGCTACAGGCAATCAATGGCTGCTGAGAGAGAACCAGCTTTCTCCAGGAAAGAGCTCCCTATGGGTCATCAGATCTCAAGCAGTTACATGCAATCAACACTAAGAGGACTCGGTAGATTCTAGATAAATAGATATTGGTAAGTTAATATAAGAGGTACATATTTTGTCTCCGACCCTATCCTGAGGCGCAATTCCTAAAACTTACAGTATCTCCAAACCGATGTCTCTTTCCTATGATCAGGAGCTCTCCCGATAGAGTCTCGGGATGGGAGCTGGTTGCCAGAGTACCAGGTGACTTCAGGATCTAAACTTGCATCCCCACCCTCACCCCTCAGGGAGCAGGGCAGGGCTGAGGTAGAAGTGTCACCAATGGGCAATGGTTTAATGCACTGTGCCTCCAAAATCAAGTTTCCACATGAGCCCAAGACAAAACTGAGGGCACTTCCTGGTTGCTGAACATACAAAGGTACGGAGGATGTAGGCAGGCTGAGATATGTGGGATGAGGCCGAGACAGGACTCTCCACACATATCCTGCCCTGTGTGTGCGTCTCTGCTATCTAGACATCTTCCTGCCTCCTCTGTGACAGTTTTTACAGTAAACCAGGGGAGACGACAGGTTCCCTGAAGTCCACGTGCCACTTTAGCAAATTCCTCAAACCCAAGGAGATGGTTGTCATCGTGAGGCTGTGGTTGATAAGTAAGAAGCAAAGGATCTGAACCAGTAAAGTGAGGGGGGCCCCAAGGGGACGGACGGTACCCCAGTCTGTGAGATCAGACACGACATCTGCCGAGAACTATCAGAACTGAACCGAACCAGAAGACACCTAGCTGGTGTCCGATGGAGTGCTGCTGGCTTGCTTTAGAAGATAAGGTGGTGATGGAGGCAGAGGAGGAGGAAGGGGAGGAGGAGGAGATAGAAAAAGAATAAAACAAGCCAGATGGTACTGGCATATAATCCCAGCACTTGGAAGGCAGAGGCAAGAGGCTGTCTGTGAGTTTGAGGCTAGCCCGGTCTACAGAGTGAGTTCTGGGACAGCCAGGACTACACAGAGAAACCCTGCCTTGAAAAAAACAAGAATAGGCAAGAGAAAATTTTCATAGCACACGTACCAGAGAAGGCCGTCAACTTCAAGTGACCCTGAGATGCTGGGGTGG